>NC_060197.1:48463173-48477686 GCF_021184085.1 Oncorhynchus gorbuscha
CACAGGTGGACACCAATCAAGTTGTAGAAACATCTCAAGGATTATCAATGGAAACAGGATGCACCTGAGCTCAATTTAGAGTCTCATAGCAAATACTTACAGTATGTAAATAACGTATTTCTGAATGTCTAAAAACCCATTTTCATTTTGTTCTGATGTCATCATGGGGTATTGTGATGTCATTGTGGGGTATTGTGATGTCATTATGGGGTATTGTTATGTCATTGTAGAGTAGTGTGATGTCATTGTAGGGTATTGTGATGTCATTGTGGGGTATTGTGATGTCATTACGGGGTATTGTGTGTAGATTGATGAGGAAAAAACATCTAATCCGTTTTTAGAATAAGGCTGTAACGTAACAAAATGAGGAAAAAGTCAAGGGGTCTGAACAACTTCCCGAATGCCCTGCATGTGATAAAGTGAATCTGAGGACCGTAATTGACCCTAACCTGCAAAATATAGAAAGTTGTGCAGTTCTTGAACAATTACGTTTTTCATTCAACATTTATTTTCAACTCTCCATTTTGCAACTTTTCTCGTCTTGAATTAAACTGACATTCACTTTCTGCACAAAAGCATCTGGTACAGTTAAAGATGAAGACTCAGCGCTGCCAGATGAAAAGAATGAAAGAAAACCTCGATTTGGCCTCTAGTTATATGATACTCTTTATTCACCAGCACGTCACCCACACACTATTTAATACCCCTAAACCCCTCACCCTCACACTATTTAATACCCCTAAACCCCTCACCCTCACACTATTTAATGCCCCTAAACCCTTCACCCACACACTATTTAATACCCCTAAACCCCTCACCCTCACACTATTTAATACCCCTAAACCCCTCACCCTCACACTATTTAATGCCCCTAAACCCTTCACCCACACACTATTTAATGCCCCTAACCCCCCCTAACCCTCACACTATTTAATGCCCCTAACCCCCCTAACCCTCACACTATTTAAAGCCCCTAACCCTCACACTATTTTAAAGCCCCTAACCCCCCCTAACCCTCACACTATTTAATACCCCTAAACCCTTCACCCACACACTATTTAATACCCCTAAACCCCTCACCCACACACTATTTAATACCCCTAAACCCCTCACCCTCACACTATTTAATGCCCCTAAACCCTTCACCCACACACTATTTAATGCCCCTAACCCCCTAACCCTCACACTATTTAATGCCCCTAACCCCCTAACCCTCACACTATTTAAAGCCCCTAACCCTCACACTATTTTAAAGCCCCTAACCCCCCCTAACCCTCACACTATTTAATACCCCTAAACCCTTCACCCACACACTATTTAATACCCTTAAACCCCTCACCCTCACACTATTTAATACCCCTAAACCCCTCACCCACACACTATTTAATACCCCTAAACCCTTCACCCACACACTATTTAATACCCCTAAACCCTTCACCCACACACTATTTAATGCCCCTAAAACCTTCACCCACACACTATTTAATGCCCCTAAAACCTTCACCCACACACTATTTAATGCCCCTAAACCCTTCACCCACACACTATTTAATGCCCCTAAACCCCTCACCCTCACACTATTTAATGCCCCTAAACCCTTCACCCACACACTATTTAATGCCCCTAAACCCTCCACCCTCACACTATTTAATGCCCCTAAACCCTTCACCCACACACTATTTAATGCCCCTAAACCCACCCCCCTTCACCCTCACACTATTTAATGCCCCTAAACCCCTCACCCTCACACTATTTAGTGCCCCTAAACCCTTCACCCACACACTATTTAATGCCCCTAAACCCTCCACCCACACACTATTTAATGCCCCTAAACCCACCCCCTTCACCCTCACACTATTTAATGCCCCTAAACCCTCACCCTCACACTATTTAATGCCCCTAAACCCTTCACCCACACACTATTTAATGCCCCTAACCCCCTAAACCACACACTATTTAATACCCCTAAACCCTTCACCCACACACTAGTTAATGCCCCTAACCCCCTAACCCACACACTATTTAATGCCCCTAAACCCTTCACCCACACACTATTTAATGCCCCTAAACCCTTCACCCACACACTATTTAATGCCCCTAAACTCTTCACCCACACACTATTTAATGCCCCTAAACCAAACCCCCTTCACCCATACACTATTTAATGCCCCTAAACCCACCCCTTCACCCACACACTATTTAATGCCCCTAAACCCACTCCCTCACACTATTTAATGCCCCTAAACCCACCCCCTTCACCCACACACTATTTAATGCCCCTAAACCCTTCACCCTCACACTATTTAATGCCCCTAAACCCTTCACCCATACACTATTTAATGCCCCTAAACCCTTCACCCACACACTATTTAATGCCCCTAAACCCACCCCCTTCACCCACACACTATTTAATGCCCCTAAACCCACCCCTTCACCCACACACTATTTAATGCCCCTAAACCCACCCCCTTCACCCACACACTATTTAATGCCCCTAAACCCACTCCCTTCACCCACACACTATTTAATGCCCCTTCACCCACACACTATTTAATGCCCCTAACCCCCCCTAACCCACACACTATTTAATGCCCCTAAACCCTTCACCCACACACTATTTAATGCCCCTAAACCCTTCACCCACACACTATTTATTGCCCCTAAACCCACCCCCTTCACCCACACACTATTTAATGCCCCTAAACCCACCCCCTTCACCCACACACTATTTAATGCCCCTATACCCACCCCCTCACACTATTTAATGCCCCTAAACCCACCCCCACACACTATTTAATGCCCTAAACCCTCCACCCTCACACTATTTAATGCCCCTAAACCCACCCCCTTCACCCACACACTATTTAATGCCCCTAAACCCACCCCCTCACACTATTTAATGCCCCTAAACCCAACCCCCTTCACCCACACACTATTTAATGCCCCTAAACCCACCCCCTTCACCCTCACACTATTTAATGCCCCTAAACCCACCCCCTTCACCCTCACACTATTTAATGCCCCTAAACCCACCCCCCACACACCATTTAATGCCCCTAAACCCACACCCTTCACCCACACACCATTTAATGCCCCTAAACCCACACCCTTCACCCACACACTATTTAATGCCCCTAAACCCACCCCTTCACCCTCACACTATTTAATGCCCCTAAACCCACCCCCTTCACCCACACACCATTTAATGCCCCTAAACCCACACCCCTTCACCCACACACCATTTAATGCCCCTAAACCCACACCCCTTCACCCACACACTATTTAATGCCCCTAAACCCTCCCCCTTCACCCACACACTATTTAATGCCCCTAAACCCTTCCCCCCTTCACCAACACACTATTTACTGCCCCTAAACCCGTCCGCACCACGGATATAACCACAGGGACTGCGGGTTATGAGTTAACCAGCGCATCAGACACACACAGTCACTCTGATCTAACAGACACACAGTCACTCTGATCTAACATCTAACAGACACACAGTCACTCTGATCTAACAGACACACAGTCACTCTGATCTAACAGACACACAGTCACTCTGATCTAACAGACACACAGTCACTCTGATCTAACAGACACACAGTCACTCTGATCTAACAGACACACAGTCACTCTGATCTATCAGACACACAGTCACTCTGATCTAACAGACACACAGTCACTCTGATCTAACAGACACACAGTCACTGGTCTAACAGACACACAGTCACTGGTCTAACAGACACACAGTCGCTGGTCTAACAGACACCTGTACCTGTATCAGACACACAGTCACTGGTTCTGATCTAACAGACACACAGTCACTGGGCTGATTCTGGAGACTTCTTGGGCTGCAACAGACACTTCAGTCTCATCCAGGGTCACCAACAGACAGACAGTCACTGGTCTAACAGACAGGTCACAGTCTTGTGGTGATTCATATGTTGATGATGTAAATAATATTTGCTGGTCAGTGGTGTGTACACACAGACGCTGCTGGTCTGTGGTGTGTAATGAGGACAGACACCTGCTGGTCTGTGGTGAGTTGTCAGTGTACGCTGGGTCTGGGCTGGTTCTGATCTAACAGATACCTGGTCCTGTGTTGTCAGCAACCAGACGCTGCTGGTCTGGGCTGGTTCTGGAGACTGGTCTGTGGTGTGTGCACTTCGCTCCATCTCATGATCAGACTTCCAGTCTCATCCAGGGTCACCAGACGCTAGGTCTGATAGGACAGAGATGAAAATATGTAATGGTCTGTGGTGTCTAATGAGGAGCAATGCTGGTCTGTGGTGTGTAGAAGCAACCAGACGCTGCTGGTCTGTGGTGTGTAATGAGGAGCAACCAGACGCTGCTGGTCTGTGGTGTGTAATGAGGAGCAACCAGACGCTGCTGGTCTGTGGTGTGTAATGAGGAGCAACCAGACGCTGCTGGTCTGTGGTGTGTAATGAGGAGCAACCAGACGCTGCTGGTCTGTGGTGTGTAATGAGGAGCAACCAGACGCTGCTGGTCCGTGGTGTGTAATGAGGAGCAACCAGACACTGCTGGTCTGTGGTGAGTAATGAGGAACAACCAGACGCTGCTGGTCTGTGGTGTGTAATGAGAAGCAACCAGACGCTGCTGGTCTGTGGTGTGTAATGAGGAGCAACCAGACGCTGCTGGTCTGTGGTGTGTAATGAGGAGCAACCAGACGCTGCTGGTCTGTGGTGTGTAATGAGGAGCAACCAGACGCTGCTGGTCCGTGGTGTGTAATGAGGAGCAACCAGACGCTGCTGGTCTGTGGTGTGTAATGAGGAGCAACCAGACGCTGCTGGTCTGTGGTGTGTAATGAGGAGCAACCAGACGCTGCTGGTCTGTGGTGTGTAATGAGGAGCAACCAGACGCTGCTGGTCCGTGGTGTGTAATGAGGAGCAACCAGACGCTGCTGGTCTGTGGTGTGTAATGAGGAGCAACCAGACGCTGCTGGTCTGTGGTGTGTAATGAGGAGCAACCAGACGCTGCTGGTCTGTGGTGTGTAATGAGGAGCAACCAGACGCTGCTGGTCTGTGGTGTGTAATGAGGAGCAACCAGACGCTGCTGGTCCGTGGTGTGTAATGAGGAGCAACCAGACGCTGCCCTGGACACATTAATGAAACTACTTTTCCCAGTTACTAATAAACACCCATTAAGAACATGACTGTAAAAACAGTTATCCTTGTGAACTGATGAGGAATTAAAAAGTGTTTGGTTGAGAGGAATGAGGCAAAGAGATGGCAAATAAGTCTGGCTGCACAACCGATTGGCAAACGAACTGCAAGTTGACAAATCATGAGACTAAACTGAATGAAAACAAGAAGAAACTACACTATGAAACAAAGATAAATGACAAAGAATGAAAGTAAAAAAACTTTGGGAAAATAAGCAAATTCTGCTCCTTCATTCAATGAATCAAATGGCTCATTCAATTCAAAACCGACTTGCCAACTACTTTAATGATTTTTCATTTGATTAGCACATTTAGGGAAGACATGCCAGCAACAAACGCTGACACTACACATCCAAGACTATCTGACCAAATTATGAAAGACAAAAATTGTCATTTTTGAATTCTGTAAAGTGAGTGTGGAAGAGGTGAAAAAAATGATTGTTGTCTATCAACCACTGTGATTATTATTATCTGACCCTGCAGGTCATCTATGAACGTTCGAACATCTTGGTCATGTTCTGTTATAATCTCCACCCGGCAAAGCCAGAAGAGGACGGGCCACCCCACATAGCCTGGTTCCGCTCTAGGTTTCTTCCTAGGTTCAAGCCTTTCTAGGGAGTTTTTCCCCCTCAGAGCCTGGTTCCTCTCTAGGTTTCTTCCGAGGTTCCTTCCTTTCTAGGGAGTTTTCCCCCTCAGAGCCTGGTTCCTCTCTAGGTTTCTTCCGAGGTTCCTGCCTTTCTAGGGAGTTTTTCCCCCTCAGAGCCTGGTTCCGCTCTAGGTTTCTTCCTAGGTTCCTGCCTTTCTAGGGAGTTTTTCCCCCTCAGAGCCTGGTTCCTCTCTAGGTTTCTTCCTAGGTTCCTGCCTTTCTAGGGAGTTTTCCCCCTCAGAGCCTGGTTCCGCTCTAGATTTCTTCCTAGGTTCAGGCCTTTCTAGGGAGTTTTTCCTAGCCACAGTGCTTCTACACCGGCATTGCTTGTTGTTTGGGGTTTTAGTCTGGGTTTCTGTACAGCACTTTGTGACATCGGCTGATGCAAAAATGGCTTTATAAATACATTTGATTGATTGACATCAACAATGACAAGCCACCAGGGTCTGACGACCTGGATGGCAAATTACTGAGGATAATAGCAGACGATATTGCCACTCCTATTTTTCACATCTTCTATTTAAACCTACTAGAGAGAGTGTGCCCTCAGGCCTGGAGTGAAGCTAAAGCCACTCCGCTACCCAAGGATAATAGTAAAGCCCACTTTACTGGCTCAAATAGCCGACCAATCAGCCTGTTACCAACCCATAGTAAAATTCTGAAAAACATTGTGTTTGACCAGATACAATGTTATTTACAGTAAACACATTGACAACAGACTTTCAGAATGCTGATAGGGAAGGACACTCAACAAGCACAGCACTTACACAGATGACTGATGTCATGTTCTTTAATGGAAGCTTCTCCAACATAATACAGGTAGAATCCGGGTATTCCCCAGGGCAGCTGTTTAGGACCCTTACTTTTTTAAAAATTTTAACTAATGGCATGCCACTGGCTTTGAGTAAAGCCAGAGTGTCTATGTATGTGGATGACTCAACATTATACACATCAGCTACTACAGCAACTGAAATGACTGCCACACTTAACAAAGAGCTGCAGTTAGTTTCAGAACGGGTGGTAAGGAATAAGTTAGTCCTAAATATTTCCACAACTAAAAGCAATGTATTTGGAACAAATCACTAGACCCTAAAACCTCAACTAAATCTTGTAATAAATAATGTGCAAATTGAGCAAGTTGAGATGACTAAACTGCTTGGAGTAATCCTGCATTGGAAACTGTCATGGTCAAAACATATTGATACAACAGTAGCTAAGATGGGGAGAAGTCTGTCCATGATAAAGCGATGCTCTGCCTTCTAAACAACACTATCAACAAGGCAGGTCCTACGGGCCCTAGTTTCTACCTTCTTAACAGCACTATCAACAAGGCAGGTCCTACAGGCCCTAGTTTCTACCTTCTTAACAACACTATCAACAAGGCAGGTCCTACAGGCCCTAGTTTCTACCTTCTTAACAACACTATCAACAAGGCAGGTCCTACAGGCCCTAGTTTCTACTTTCTTAACAGCACTATCAACAAGGCAGGTCCTACAGGCCCTAGTTTTGTACCTTGACTACTGTTCAGCACTAGGTCAAAAGAGGGATTTAAGAAAATTGCAGGTCAGAACAGGCAGCCGGCTGGCCCTTTGTCACAGAGAGCTAATATTAATACTGTTCAGGTTAATCTCTCCTGGCTCAAAGTAGAGGAGATATTGACTTCATCAATAGTTGTATTTGTGAGAGATATTGACATGTTGAAAACACAGAGCTGTCTGTTTAAACGACTAGCACTCAGACACCCATGCCTACCCCACAAGACACGCCACCAGAGGTCTGTTCACAGTCCCCAAGTCCAGAACAGACAATGGGAACAGTACTACAGAGACATGACTACATGGAACTCTATTCCACAGTACCAATAGAGCCGTGGCTACATGGAACTCTAAAGTACTAGGAGATGACTACATGGAACTTCATCACTAGTTGACTACATGGAACTTTTGAGAGATATTGACTACATGGAACTCTATTCCACAGTACCACAGAGCCGTGACTACATGGAAATCTATTCCACAGTACTACATAGAGCCATGACTACATGGAACTCTATTCCACAGTACTACATAGAGCCATGACTACATGGAACTCACAAGACACGCCACCAGATGGAACTCTTTCACAGTACCCAAGAGCCATCCAGAACTCTATTCCACAGTACTAATAGAGGAGGAACTCTATTCCACAGTACTACATAGAGCCATGACTACATAGAACTCTATTCCACAGTACCACATAGAGCCGTGACTACATAGAACTCTATTCCACAGTACCACATAGAGCCATGACTACATGGAACTCTATTCCACAGTACTACATAGAGCCATGACTACATGGAACTCTATTCCACAGTACCACATAGAGCCAGGACTACATGGAACTCTATTCCACAGTACTACATAGAGCCATGACTACAGGGAACTCTATTCCACAGTACTACATAGAGCCATGACTACAGGGAACTCTATTCCACATCAGGTAACTGATGCAAACAGTAGAATCAGACTTTAAAAAATAAACATAAATACACACCTTATTGAACAGGGGGGACTGTGAAGCAATACAGACATGCATACACACACGATAACATGGATTATGTGTTGTAGATACGTGGTAGTGGAGTACGGGCCTGAGGTCACACATTGTGTTGTGAATTCTGTAATGAAGGTATTGTAATGGTTTTAAAATTATACAACTTGCTGGACCGCAGGAAGGCAGCAGCTAATTGGGATCCATAATAAATACACATGCACATGTGTGAGAGAGAGTGAGTGTGAGAGAGTGAGAGAGAGTGTGAGTGTGTGAGAGAGAGTGAGTGTGTGAGAGAGGGTGAGTGTGTGAGAGAGGGTGAGTGTGTGAGAGAGGGTGAGTGTGTGAGAGAGGGTGAGTGTGTGAGAGAGGGTGAGTGTGTGAGAGGGTGAGTGTGTGAGAGAGGGTGAGTGTGTGAGAGGGTGAGTGTGTGAGAGAGGGTGAGTGTGTGAGAGAGGGTGAGTGTGTGAGAGAGGGTGAGTGTGTGAGAGAGGGTGAGTGTGTGAGAGAGGGTGAGTGTGTGAGAGTGTGTGAGAGAGAGAGTGAGTGTGTGAGAGAGAGTGAGTGTGTGAGAGAGAGTGAGTGTGTGAGAGAAATCAAGATACAAGCAGACAAAAAGAAAGCAGTAGATGTTTCCTGACCTCTGTGTTGAAGGAGTCTCCTGATTCGTCCTCCTGCCTGAATGGGTGTTGCTCCGGGCTAGGACCCTCCCCTCCTTCCTCGCCAACGATCTCATCCAGAGTGACCAATTCTTGAAGGTCTGCCTCATTCATTCCGCTCTCCTGATCCCTCGCACCCTCCTCTCCTCTCTCATCCCCATCTCCTCCAATCTCATCCCCATCTCCTCCAATCTCATCCAGAGTCACCAACCATTCCGTGTCCACACTGAACCTCCCCCTCTTCCATTCCTGCTCCTTCTCTCTGCTCCTCACCCGCTTTGTACTCCTCTCCTTCTCCCATTCTCTGTTTCGCCGTTTCTCCTTCGCCAGTTTCTGTTTCTTCATCAGCTCTTCCTCTTCGGCAGCGTCGTCAGGGTAACTCTCCTCTTCCTCACTCACCTCATCCAAGGGGACACGGTTCGTCTTTTGTGGGTGCCTCCCTCACCCATCTCTGACTCCACTGGTGGGGTCTGCATCTTCTTGCCAACCTTCTTTGAATATTACCCTTTTTGTAATTCGCTTTCTGGGGTTTTGAGGTACCCTTAGATTCAGTAGAATGGATTTCCAGAGCTTCTGTCACCTGATCATCTACAGAGTCCAGGATGTGGAACCCTTCCATCTCTCTGGGTAGAGAATCTCTTCGGTCTACAGTGTCCAGAATGTGGAAAGCAGATTCTTCTTCGTCTTGGCGTTCCTCTGGAGTAGTTCGGAGCTCCTGGGAAGCCGTAGATTCAGAGGCTGCAGCCACCACGGTGTCATTCACGGTTTTGTTGGGTATCTGTAAACCCACATTTTCTTTCGGCACTTTGTCAACGAGTGATTGGGGCACTTGGTGACCCGACACCGTCTCAAGCCCTTGTAGTTCTAGGGTTGTATGAAGGTCTTGCTCCTTGGCTGTGGAAGACGGATCAGTCAAGCCAAGCTCCAGTGTGCAGCCTTCATTCTGAGCCTTGCTACCCAGAATCAAGTCACCTTTTGAGCCTGGGCCTTCTCCTCGCGCCCGTCTACCTCTGGAGGTTTTTCAGCTGTAGTCTCCATATCAATCTCTGACCCAGCACTTTCTACTTCCTTGTTCGCCGGCAATGCCGTGCCCAACACTGACACCTTGTGGTCGCACGACGTAACACACCCTCCATGTCACTTCCCTTTGTGACCACTACTTCCTCTACCAACTGAGCAGCGGCTGCCCCCATTGGCTGAGACAGAAGCTCCACGGCAAGAGGCTGCGCTTCCATCCCGACTGTGGGGTCACCGTCAGTGACAGTTTCTCGGGTTTCTGCGGCTTCCGTCGCGACAACAGCAGCTGCGGCTGACGACCTGGTCTTGCGTCCGGAGGTGGCAGGTGGTTGAGGTTTTGCCGCCTGCGTTTTTTTGGCTGTTGCGGCTTGTCGTGGAGTCTTCTGTCCAGGGGGGGTAGAGGTAGAAGAGGATAGGGTGGGAGTGCTTTTGGACAGGGTCTCCCTTTCTCCTGGCTTGACTTCATAGCAGAAATTGGGGTATCAGGGGTAGCCCTCTTGCGTTTGGATGATCGTTCAACCTTCCATAGGTGCCATCTTGGGTATTGGGCGATGAAGATGATGGCTCTGGTAGGTTGGGTGATGAAGATGATGATTCTGGTGGGTTGGCGTTGTCCGCCTCATCCCCTTCCACCTCGTCCACGGTGACGAACTCATCCATGTTGAACTGGTCCAGGTCGATTGGGTTGGCGTCACTAGGATTGAGGTCGGAAGTGAACTCATCCACCACGTAGCCAAAACCCTGTGGTATGAGAGGAGGATGAATCCATGGAATTAAATCAATCAAACCCTTTTCCAGAAGTTCAACAGAAGTGCTGTACTTTGAATCAGATGAATGTAAGAGAACAATGTCTGAATGAAAACCAAATCACTCCTAGAAGACTGGCTAGTTCTACTACGGTGGCCCTGTGGGACAAACAGAAACATGAAATCACTCTAGAAGACTGGCTAGTTCTACTACGGTGGCCCTGTGGGACAAACAGAAACATGAAATCTCAGAAACAGAAAGAAATCATGTTAACATCTCATTTAGACTTTTAACAACGTCTGAACTGAAGGATAAAACCTATAAAAAAACATCCATCATTCCTGCTTTCCCTGGCTCCTGTCCTGTCTGCTCCTCCTCCTACCTCCTTTCTTACCTTACTCATCTCCTCCTCCTCTTACTTTGTCTCTGTTCCTGGCTCCTGTCCTGTCTGCTCCTCCTCCTACCTCCTTTCTTACCTTACTCATCTCCTCCTCCTCTTTCCTCCCCTTCTTCTTGGCGGGACTGCCGTCCTGTCTGTTGCTCCTGCAGGAGCCAGAAGAAGAGCTAGAGGAGTCGCCGTGTCTCGACGTCGGAGGACCCTGCTCCTCCTCGGAGGCCGCCCGGCTGCTTCTATGCCTGGAAGAGTCTATGTTTCCTGGGGGAGAATGGTCCCTGCGCCTGCCTCTTCCTCCATAGACTTGGGTCTTCCCCTGGTTCTTCTTTGGTTGTCGAGAGCCTGAAGGTGGTTTCTTTGCACCTTCCGTCTGTGTTGTGGTCTTCTTCGCTGGTGTGGTTGGAGGCTTGTCCTTCTCTCCCTGGTCCTGTCTTTGTTCCTCGGCTTGTCTCCCCAGGCGGTGTTGGTGCACTGCTGCCTCCAGGGCCTTCAGGATCTCCTGAGTTACCGGACTGAAGTCTAACAGTTTGTCTTCACCTTTTACAGACACTGGGCGAGCTGATGTTACCGGTGTTTGTACAGAACCAGCAACGCTAGCAGCGCGAACGGTAGCGGTTGCTATGGTTTCTCCATTCTCGCCATCCGGTTTGCAGCGGTTTGGCTTTGGTCGTCGTTGGTCGTCATCAGGTCTTTGGGGTCCATGACGACTGGACTGGGTTCCGTTGCGGTCCCGTCGGAGTCTATCGCTATGGTGTCACTGGACTGGACGGCGCCTCCGTCATCTCCCGGGTGTTGGGTAACCACGGGCTGTGTGGCAGGAACAGATTTACCTGGTGTTGTACCTTTAGCGACAGGCTTCTTGCCTTGGACCGTCTTCTTCTTGGCTCTGGTGCTGAAATGACTGACATTAGACATAAATGACAGACATTAGACATAAATGACAGTAAGTGACGTTGACATGCAAATCCAAGTGCAACATAATGGCCGAGAGTTGTTCCCTGAACAGGAAAAACTGAGCCCTAATTGGACTTCACGGGTCGTGCTGTGTGTGAGAGAGGAGGTAGAGGGAGGAGACGCTCTAGCAGGGGTCGTGCTGTGTGAGAGAGAGGAGGTAGAGGGAGGAGACGCTCTAGCAGGGGTCGTGCCGTGTGTGAGAGAGGAGGTAGAGGGAGGAGACGCTCTAGCAGGGGTCGTGCCGTGTGAGAGAGAGGAGGTAGAGGGAGGAGACGCTCTAGCAGGGGTCGTGCCGTGTGTGAGAGAGGAGGTAGAGAGAGGAGACGCTCTAGCAGGGGTCGTGCCGTGTGTGAGAGAGGAGGTAGAGGGAGGAGACGCTCTAGCACGGGTCGTGCTGTGTGTGAGAGGAGGTAGAGGGGAGACGCTCTAGCAGGGGTCGTGCTGTGTGTGAGAGAGGAGGTAGAGGGAGGAGACGCTAGAGGGGGTCGTGCTGTGTGTGAGAGAGGAGGTAGAGGGAGGAGACGCTCTAGCAGGGGGTCGTGCCGTGTGAGAGAGAGTGGTAGAGGGAGGAGACGCTCTAGCAGGGGGTGCTGTGTGTGAGAGAGGAGGTAGAGGGAGGAGACGCTCTAGCAGGGGTCGTGCTGTGTGTGAGAGAGGAGGTAGAGGGAGGAGACGCTCTAGCAGGGTCGTGCTGTGTGTGAGAGAGGAGGTAGAGGGAGGAGACGCTCTAGCAGGGGTCGTGCTGTGTGTGAGAGAGGAGGTAGAGGGAGGAGACGCTCTAGCAGGGGTCGTGCTGTGTGTGAGAGAGGAGGTGAGGGAGAGCAGGAGCTGTGTGTGAGAGGGAGGTAGAGGGGAGGAGACGCTCTAGCAGGGGTCGTGCTGTGTGTGAGAGAGGAGGTAGAGGGAGGAGACGCTCTAGCAGGGTCGTGCTGTGTGTGAGAGGGAGGTGGAGAGAGGAGACGCTCTAGCAGGGGTCGTGCTGTGTGTGAGAGAGGAGGTAGAGGGAGGAGACGCTCTAGCAGGGTCGTGCTGTGTGTGAGAGAGGAGGTGGAGAGAGGAGACGCTCTCTAGCAGGGTCGTGCTGTGTGTGAGAGAGGAGGTAGAGGGAGGAGACGCTCTAGCAGGGGTCGTGCTGTGTGTGAGAGAGGAGGTAGAGGGAGGAGACGCTCTGCAGGGGTCGTGCTGTGTGAGAGAGGGGTAGAGTCTAGCAGGGTGTGCTGTGTGTGTGAGAGAGGAGGTGAGACGCTCTAGCAGGGTCGTGCTGTGTGTGAGAGGAGGAGGTAGAGGGAGAGGAGACGGCTCTAGCAGGGGTCGTGCTGTGAGAGGAGGTAGGGGAGGCTCTGAGAGAGAGGAGACGCTCTAGCAGCAGAGGGGAGGTAGAGGGAGGAGACGCTCTAGCAGGGGGTCGTGCTGTGTGAGAGAGGAGGTAGAGAGAGGAGACGCTCTAGCAGGGGTCGTGTGCTGTGTGAGAGAGGAGGTAGAGGGGACGCTCTAGCAGGGGGTCGTGCTGTGTGTGTGGAGAGGTGGTAGAGGGAGAGACGCTCTAGCAGGGGTGCTGTGTGTGAGAGAGGAGGTAGAGGGAGGAGGCGGCTCTAGCAGGGAGTGTGAGAGAGGAGGTAGGGAGGGAGCGCTCTAGGGAGGAGATGCTCTAGCAGGGGTCGTGCTGTGTGTGAGAGAGGAGGTAGAGGGAGGAGACGCTCTAGCAGAGGTCGTGCTGTGTGTGAGAGAGGAGGTAGAGAGAGGGAGACGCTCTAGCAGGGGTCGTGCTGTGTGTGTGAGAGAGGAGGTAGTGGGAGGAGACGCTCTAGCAGGGGTCGTGCTGTGTGTGAGAGAGGAGGTAGAGGGAGAGACGCTCTGCTGTGTGTGAGAGAGGAGGTAGAGGGAGGAGACGCTCTAGCAGAGGTCGTGCTGTGTGTGAGAGAGGAGGTAGAGAGAGGAGACGCTCTAGCAGGGGTCGTGCTGTGTGTGAGAGAGGAGGTAGTGGGAGGAGACGCTCTAGCAGGGGTCGTGCTGTGTGTGAGAGAGGAGGTAGAGGGAGGAGACGCTCTAGCAGGGGTTGTGCTGTGTGTGAGAGAGGAGGTAGAGGGAGGAGACGCTCTAGCAGGGGTCGTGCTGTGTGTGAGAGAGGAGGTAGAGGGAGGAGACGCTCTAGCAGGGGTCGTGCTGTGTGTGAGAGAGGAGGTAGAGAGAGGAGACGCTCTAGCAGGGGTCGTGCTGTGTGTGAGAGAGGAGGTAGAAAGAGGAGACGCTCTAGCAGGGGTCGTGCTGTGTGTGAGAGAGGTGGTAGAGGGAGGAGACGCTCTAGCAGGGGTCGTGCTGTGTGTGAAGGCTACTGAGTGTGAGTGAGTGACAGGGAACAGGGAGGGAGAGACGAGAGACAGTAAC
>NC_060197.1:48478186-48535686 GCF_021184085.1 Oncorhynchus gorbuscha
TGGACTGGGTTGATTTAACACTGATAGACATCTGGACTTGATTTAACACTCTGATAGACATCTGGACTGGGTTGATTTAACATATATTATAGACATCTGACTGGGTTGATTTAACATATTATAGACATCTGGACTGGGTTGATTTAACATATATTATAGACATCTGGACTGGGTTGATTTAACATATATTATAGACATCTGGACTGGGTTGATTTAACACTCTGATAGACATCTGGACTGGGTTGATTTAACATATATTATAGACATCTGGACTGGGTTGATTTAACATATATTATAGACATCTGGACTGGGTTGATTTAACACTCTGATAGACATCTGGACTGGGTTGATTTAACACTCTGATAGACATCTGGACTGGTTGATTTGATTTAACACTCATATATTATAGACATCTGGACTGGGTTGATTTAACACTCTGATAGACATCTGGACTGGGTTGATTTAACATATAGACATTACTGGGTTGATTTAACATATATTATAGACATCTGGACTGGGTTGATTTAACACTCTTATAGACATCTGGACTGTTGATTTGATTTTGATTTAACATATATTATAGACATCTGGACTGGGTTGATTTAACATATATTATAGACATATAATAATAATAATAATAGACATCTGCTGGGTTGATTTAACATATATTTGATAGACATCTGTGCATACATTCTACTGGGTTGATTTAACATGCTCTCTGGACTGGGTTGATTTAACACTCTGATAGACATCTGGACTGGGTTGATTTAACACTCTGATAGACATCTGGACTGGGTTGATTTAACACTCTGATAGACATCTGGACTGGGTTGATTTAACATATATTATAGATATCTGGACTGGGTTGATTTAACACTCTGATAGACATCTGGACTGGGTTGATTTAATAATATATTATAGATATCTGGACTGGGTTGATTTAACACTCTGATAGACATCTGGACTGGGTTGATTTAACACTCTGATAGACATCTGGACTGGGTTGATTTAACACTCTGATAGACATCTGGACTGGGTTGATTTAACACTCTGATAGACATCTGGACTGGGTTGATTTAACATATATTATAGACATCTGGACTGGGTTGATTTAACACTCTGATAGACATCTGGACTGGGTTGATTTAACATATATTATAGACATCTGGACTGGGTTGATTTAACACTCTGATAGACATCTGGACTGGGTTGATTTAACACTCTGATAGACATCTGGACTGGGTTGATTTAACATATATTTAGACATCTGGACTGGGTTGATTTAACACTCTGATAGACATCTGGACTGGGTTGATTTAACATATATTATAGACTGGGTTGATTTCTGATAGACATCTGGACTGGGTTGATTTAACATATATTATAGACATCTGGACTGGGTTGATTTAATATTGATAGACATCTGATGATTTAACATCTGATAGACATCTGGACTGGGTTGATTTAACATATATTATAGACATCTGGACTGGGTTGATTTAACACTCTGATAGACATCTGGACTGGGTTGATTTAACATATATTATAGACATCTGGACTGGGTTGATTTAACACTCTGATAGACATCTGGACTGGGTTGATTTAACATATATTATAGACATCTGGACTGGGTTGATTTAACATATATTATAGACATCTGGACTGGGTTGATTTAACACTCTGATAGACATCTGGACTGGGTTGATTTAACATATATTATAGACATCTGGACTGGGTTGATTTAACATATATTATAGACATCTGGACTGGGTTGATTTAACACTCTGATAGACATCTGGACTGGGTTGATTTAACATATATTATAGACATCTGGACTGGGTTGATTTAACACTCTGATAGACATCTGGACTGGGTTGATTTAACACTCTGATAGACATCTGGACTGGGTTGATTTAACACTCTGATAGACATCTGGACTGGGTTGATTTAACACTCTGATAGACATCTGGACTGGGTTGATTTAACACTCTGATAGACATCTGGACTGGGTTGATTTAACATATATTATAGACATCTGGACTGGGTTGATTTAACATATTATAGACATCTGGACTGGGTTGATTTAACACTCTATAGACATCTGGACTGGGTTGATTTAACACTCTGATAGACATCTGGACTGGGTTGATTTAACACTCTGATAGACATCTGGACTGGGTTGATTTAACACTCTGATAGACATCTACTGGGTTGATTTAACATCTGGACTGGGTTGATTTAACATATATTATAGATATCTGGACTGGGTTGATTTAGAATCTGGACTGGGTTGATTTATTATAGACATCTGGACTGGGTTGATTTAACACTCTGATAGACATCTGGACTGGGTTGATTTAACACTCTGATAGACATCTGGACTGGGTTGATTTAACACTCTGATAGACATCTGGACTGGGTTGATTTAACACTGGACTGGGTTGATAGACATCTGGACTGGGTTGATTTAACACTCTGATAGACATCTGGACTGGGTTGATTTAACACTCTGATAGACATCTGGACTGGGTTGATTTAACACTCTGATAGACATCTCTGATTTAACACTCTGATAGACATCTGGACTGGGTTGATTTAACACTCTGATAGACATCTGGGTTGATTTAACACTCTGATAGACATCTGGACTGGGTTGATTTAACACTCTGATAGACATCTGGACTGGGTTGATTTAACACTCTGATAGACATCTGGACTGGGTTGATTTAACACTCTGATAGACATCTGGACTGGGTTGATTTAACACTCTGATAGACATCACTTGTATTATTTCACGAAAAGCAGATGTAACCAAAATGTTGACTGTCCTTAATGAACAGATGCCCCTGAGATCAGTGTCTGTCTGCACAGACTGTGGAGTACGGTACAGAACGCTCTCTCCAATGTGCTGATAAAACAGGAAACGACCCCAGTCTGGTCTGCTGACTCGTTCAGCTATGCAGATGTACCCCCCCCCTCTCTCTCTCTCTCTCTCTCTCTCTCTCTCTCTCTCTCTCTCTCTCTCTCTCTTCTCTCTTCCTCTCTCTCTCTCTCTCTCTCTCTCTCTCTCTCTCTCTCTCTCTTCTCTCTCTCTCCCCTCGCTTTATATCTCTTTCTCTCTACCTCTCTCTCTCTCTACTCCAAATCATTCTCCTCACCATCTCTCATTCTCCCTCCCTCTCTCATTCTCCCTCCCTCTCTCATTCTCCATTCCTCTCATTTTCCCTCCTTTTTCTCTCATTCTTCCTCCCTCCCTCTCTCTCTCTCTCATTCTCCCTTCCTCTCTCTCATTCTCCCTTCCTCTCTCTCATTCTCCCTCCCTCTCTCTCTCTCTCATTCTCCCTCCCTCTCTCGCTCTCATTCTCCCTCCCCACTCTCCTATTCTCTCTCCCTCTCGCTCTCTTCATTCTCCCTCCTTCTCTTTTTATTCTCCCTCCCCCTCTCTCATGATTCCTCCCTCTCTCAGTCTCCACATCTCCCTCACTCCCTCTCATTCTCCCTCTTCTCTTTTTATTCTCCCTCCTCTCTCATTCTCCCTCCCCTCTCTCATGATTCCTCCCTCTCTCAGTCTCCACATCTCCCTCACTCCCTCTCATTCTCCCTCCCTCCCTCTCTCATTCTCCCTCCCTATCTCTTCATTCTCCCTCCCTCCTCTCTCTCATTCTCCTCTCTCATTCTCCCTCCCTCCTCTCTCTCATTCTCTCTCCCTCTCTCCCATTGTCTCTCCCTCTCTCTCCCCCTCAAATTCTCCCTCGCCCTCTCATTCTCCCTCCCTCCCTTTCATTCTGCCTCCATCTCTCTCATTCTCCCTCCCTCTCTTTTTATTCTCCCTCTCTCTCTCTCATTCTCCCTCCCCCTCTCTCATTCTTCCTCCCCCTCTCTCTCTCTGTCTCCCTCCCTCACCCCCACTCAGTCTCCCTCCCTCCCTGCCTCCCTCACTCTCTTTCTCCCTCCCTCTCTTTAGTCTCTTCTTCTTGATTAGAAGAGCTACATCAGGCCCATTAATTGATTGTGTGTGTGTGTGCTGACCTAATCTGTGAGTCATTGTCCTGATCTCCTGAGTTTGGAATGACGGTTCGGAAGGAACAATGATAAATTGAGCACTTATCACAACTACGTGTGTGTGTGTGTGTGTGTGTGTGTGTGTGTGTGTGTGTGTGTGTGTGTGTGTGTGTGTGTGTGTGTGTGTGTGTGTGTGTGTGTGTGTGTGTGTGTGTGTGTGTGTGTGTGTGTGTGTGTGTGTGTGTGTGTGTGTGTGTGTGTGTGTGTGTCTGTCTGTCTGTAGAGTCTATGTTCAGGAGTCTGATGGCTGTGGGGGGGTAGAAGATGTTCAGCAGTCTGATGGCTGGGGGGTAGAAGATGTTCAGGAGTCTGATGGCTGGGGGGTAGAAGATGTTCAGCAGTCTGATGGCTGGGGGGTAGAAGATATTCAGGAGTCTGATGGCTGTGGGGGGGTAGAAGATATTCAGGAGTCTGATGGCTGTGGGGGGGGTAGAAGATGTTCAGGAGTCTGATGGCTGGGGGGTAGAAGATGTTCAGCAGTCTGATGGCTGGGGGTAGAAGATGTTCAGCAGTCTGATGGCTGTGGGGGGGTAGAAGATATTCAGGAGTCTGATGGCTGGGGGGTAGAAGATGTTCAGGAGTCTGATGGCTGGGGGGTAGAAGATGTTCAGGAGTCTGATGGCTGGGGGGGTAGAAGATGTTCAGCAGTCTGATGGCTGGGGGGGTAGAAGATGTTCAGCAGTCTGATGGCTGTGGGGGGGGGGGGGTAGAAGATATTCAGGAGTCTGATGGCTGTGGGGGGGGGTAGAAGATATTCAGGAGTCTGATGGCTGGGGGGGGGTAGAAGATATTCAGCAGTCTGATGGCTGGGGGGTAGAAGATGTTCAGGAGTCTGATGGCTGGGGGGATTGAAGATGTTCAGGAGTCTGATGGCTGGGGGGTAGAAGATATTCAGGAGTCTGATGGCTGGGGGGGTAGAAGATATTCAGGAGTCTGATGGCTGGGGGGGGGGGTAGAAGATATTCAGGAGTCTGATGGCTGGGGGGTAGAAGATATTCAGCAGTCTGATGGCTGGGGGTAGAAGATGTTCAGGAGTCTGATGGCTGGGGGGGTAGAAGATATTCAGGAGTCTGATGGCTGTGGGGGGGGTAGAAGATATTCAGGAGTCTGATGGCTGGGGGGTAGAAGATGTTCAGGAGTCTGATGGCTGGGGGGTAGAAGATATTCAGGAGTCTGATGGCTGTGGGGGGGGGGGGTAGAAGATATTCAGGAGTCTGATGGCTGTGGGGGGGTAGAAGATATTCAGGAGTCTGATGGCTGGGGGGGGGGGTAGAAGATATTCAGGAGTCTGATGGCTGGGGGGTAGAAGATGTTCAGGAGTCTGATGGCTGGGGGGATTGAAGGTGTTCAGGAGTCTGATGGCTGGGGGTAGAAGATGTTCAGCAGTCTGATGGCCGGGGGGGGATAGAAGATGTTAAAGAGCCTTTTGGTCCCAGACTTGGTGCTCCAGTACCGCTTGCCGTGCGGAAGCAGAGAGACCCGTCTATAATTTGGGTGGCTGGAGTCTTTGCCAATTTTTAAGGCCTTCCTCTGACACCGCCTGGTATAGAGGTTCTGGATGGCAGGGAGTTCGGCCCTAGTGATGTACTGGACCGTACCCATTACCCTCTGTAGCACCTTACGGTCAGATGCCAAGCAGTTGCCATACCAGGCGGTGAGGTCACCGGTCAAGATGCTCTCAATGGTGCAGCTGTATAACATTTTAATGATCTGAGGGCCCATGACAAATCTTTATCAGCTTCTTGAGGGGGGAGAGGCGCTGCCTTGCCCTCTTCACCACTGTTTTGGTGTGTTCGGACCATGATAGGTCCTTCGTGATGTGGACACCGACGAACATGAAGCTCTCGACCCGATGGGGGTGTGTTCGACCCTTCGTTTCCTGTATGATAATGCTTCTTTACTTCCCTCTTCTTCTTTATTCACCCCAGTTCCCAATGAAATGAGATATTAATGATGCTGCACTGCCTAGGGGTTCCACTAGATGTCAGCCATCTATAGAAATTTGAATGAGACTTCTACTGTGTTGTGGGACTGAATAAGAACAGAATCTATCAGGTGACTGGCAGTCAACCATTTTCTGATCACGCCCATTGCTCATGTTAACACAGGATGGTTATAATGCTTCTTAACAGTGTCATAGAGTGTATTTAGTACAAGTTCCTTATGATAATGATGAAGAAAAAAACAAAGAAATGAAATCGAACTTCTTGGCAGGTAAAAAAAAAAAAAACACACATTTGAATAAATGTCGGTTCTGTCACTCTTATATAGGTGCCATGACCAGCCATTATAAACTGGGTGGTTTGAGGCCAGAATGTTGTTGATCCATCCTCAGTTTTCTCCTGCCACATTCATGAAACTCTGTAACTGTTTTACAGTCACCATTGGCCTCTTGGTGAAAATCCCAAAAGTGGTTTCCTTCGTCTCCACTTCCTCTCACTCTATGTGTGTAGGGTACAGAGATGATGTAGTCATTTTAAAAAATCATGTTAAACTCTGTTATTTAACACAGAGTGCATCTTTATTAAGCACATTTTTACTCCTGAACTTTACAAATGCCATTCAGCTTTTAATGTTTTATTAATTTGTAAAAATGTTTTTTTTTTTTTTTACATAATTCCACTTTGACATTATGGGGTATTGTGTCACAAAATGAAAAATGTAATCATTTTAAATTCGGGCTGTAACACAACAAAATGTGGAAAATGTCAAGGGGTGTGAATACTTTCTGACACAACCAGTGGGTTGTTTTACAGGCTCAGCCACAGTAGTTCATCATGGTTGAGGGCTCAGCCACAGTAGTTCATCATGGTTGAGGGCTCAGCCACAGTAGTTCATCATGGTTGAGGGCTCAGCCACAGTAGTTCATCATGGTTGAGGGCTCAGCCACAGTAGTTCATCATGGTTGAGGGCTCAGCCACAGTAGTTCATCATGGTTGAGGGCTCAGCCACAGTAGTTCGCCATGGTTGAGGGCTCAGCCACAGTAGTTCATCATGGTTGAGGGCTCAGCCACAGTAGTTCATCATGGTTGAGGGCTATCTATCTATCTATCTATCTATCTATCTATCTATCTATCTATCTATCTATCTATCTATCTGTCTGTCTGTCTGTCTGTCTGTCTGTCTGTCTGTCTGTCTGTCTGTCTGTCTGTCTGTCTGTCTGTCTGTCTGTCTGTCTGTCTGTCTGTCTGTCTGTCTGTCTGTCTGTCTGTCTGTCTGTCTGTCTGTCTGTCTGTCTGTCTGTCTGTCTGTCTGTCTGTCTGTCTGTCTGTCTGTCTGTCTGTCTGTCTGTCTGTCTGTCTGTCTGTCTGTATTATTGACTAATTAGCGATAGAGACAGCAGGCAGAAGGATATTGTCCCTTTGATCATGGTAGCAAAGTAAAACAACAACAACAACAACACACACACACTTCCTCTTGAGACAGGAAGAGGAAATACAAGGCCAGGTGGTTCAGCCCATATGCTCTCCTTCATCTAGGTGTGTGTGTGTGTGTGTGTGTGTGTGTGTGTGTGTGTGTGTGTGTGTGTGTGTGTGTGTGTGTGTGTGTGTGTGTGTGTGTGTGTGTGTGTGTGTGTGTGTGTGTGTGTGTGTGTGTGTGTGTGTGTGTGTGTGTGTGTGTGTGTGTGTGCGTGCGTGCGTGTGTGTGTGTCAGTACTGCTATTTACAGCAGTAAAGAGTGTACAATTATAAACTACGTTAGTTAAAGGACAACATCTACCATAGTCTAAATGCATCCCAAATGGAACCCTATTCCCTATATAGTGGCACTACTATAGACCAGAGCTATATTCCATATATAGTGGTACTACTTTAGACCAGAGCCATATTCCCTATATAGTGGCACTACTTTAGACCAGAGCCATATTCCCTATATAGTGGTATTACTTTAGACCAGAGCCATATTCCCTATATAGTGACACTACTTTAGACCAGAGCCATATTCCCTATATAGTGGTACTACTTTAGACCAGAGCCCTATTCCCTATATAGTGGTACTACTTTAGACCAGAGACCTATTCCATATATAGTGGTACTACTATAGACCAGAGCCCTATTCCCTATATAGTGGTACTACTATAGACCAGAGACCTATTCCCTATATAGTGGTACTACTATAGACCAGAGACCTATTCCCTATATAGAGAACTACTATAGACCAGAGCCCTATTCCCTATATAGAGAACTACTATAGACCAGGGCCCTATTCCCTATATAGAGCACTACTATAGACCAGAGCCCTATTCCCTATATAGTGAACTACTATAGACCAGAGCCCTATTCCCTATATAGTGCACTACTATAGACCAGAGCCCTATTCCCTATATAGTGCACTACTATAGACCAGAGCCCTATTCCCTATATAGTGCACTACTATAGACCAGGGCCCTATTCCCTATATAGTGCACTACTATAGACCAGAGCCCTATTCCCTATATAGTGCACTACTTTAGACCAGATATCTATGAGTTCCTGTCCAAAGTAGTCCACTAGATAGGGAATAGGATGGCATTTGGGACGGATACAGAGTCTTAAGTCAAACAAATGGAAATAACGGTCTAACAAGAGAATACTGCTATCGTCTACCGTCAGAGTTATGTTACCTCTCTCTCTCTCTCTCTCTCTTTCTGAATCACTCCCTCTGTCCCTCTCTCTTTCTGAATCACTCCCTCTCTCCCTCTCTCTTTCTGAATCACTCCCTCTCTTTCTCTCTTTCTGAATCACTCCCTCTCTCTTTCTCTCTTTCTGAATCACTCCCTCTCTCTCTCTCTCTTTCTGAATCACTCCCTCTGTCCCTCTCGCTTTCTGAATCACTCCCTCTCTCTTTCTCTCTTTCTGAATCACTCCCTCTCTCAAATGGAAATAACGGTCTAACAAGAGAATACTGCTATCGTCTACCGTCAGAGTTATGTTACCTCTCTCTCTCTCTCTCTTTCTGAATCACTCCCCGTGTCCCTCTCTCTTTCTGAATCACTCCCTCTCTCTTTCTCTCTTTCTGAATCACTCCCTCTCTCTCTCTTTCTGAATCACTCCCTCCCTCTCTCTTTCTGAATCACTCCCTCTCTCTCTCTCTCTCTCTCTCTCTCTCTCTTTCTGAGTCACTCCTTCTCTCCATCTCTCTTTCTGAGTCACTCCTTCTCTCCATCTACTTGTCTGAGTCACTCCCTCTCTCCATCTCCTTGTCTGAGTCACTCCCTCTCTCCATCTCCTTGTCTGAGTCACTCCCTCTCTCCATCTCCTTGTCTGAGTCACTCCCTCTCTCCATCTCCTTGTCTGAGTCACTCCCTCTCTCCATCTCCTTGTCTGAGTCACTCCCTCTCTCCATCTCCTTGTCTGAGTCACTCCCTCTCTCCATCTCCTTGTCTGAGTCACTCCCTCTCTCCATCTCCTTGTCTGAGTCACTCCCTCTCTCCATCTCCTTGTCTGAGTCACTCCCTCTCTCCATCTCCTTGTCTGAGTCACTCCCTCTCTCCATCTCCTTGTCTGAGTCACTCCCTCTCTCCATCTCCTTGTCTGAGTCACTCCCTCTCTCCATCTCCTTGTCTGAGTCACTCCCTCTCTCCATCTCCTTGTCTGAGTCACTCCCTCTCTCCATCTCCTTGTCTGAGTCACTCCCTCTCTCCATCTCCTTGTCTGAGTCACTCCCTCTCTCCATCTGTCTTCTTGTCTACATTCTCTCTCCATCTGTCTTCTTGTCTACATTCTCTCTCCATCTGTCTTCTTCTCTACATTCTCTCTCCATCTGTCTTCTTGTCTACATTCTCTCTCCATCTGTCTTCTTGTCTACATTCTCTCTCCATCTGTCTTCTTCTCTACATTCTCTCTCCATCTGTCTTCTTCTCTACATTCTCTCTCCATCTGTCTTCTTCTCTACATTCTCTCTCCATCGGTCTTCTTGTCTACATTCTCTCTCCTCTACCTCTCTCGTATCCCTCTGTGAGTCACAACCTTTCTTCCAAAACCTATCTTTCCTCTTATCCCTTCCCCAAATAACTTCCTTCCTGTGTATCTCTTTCTTTATCCTCTCTTCCATCATCTCCCTCATCTTTACCTCTCTATGTCCCTCTCCTTCCTACCCGAATTTCCTTATGGGCCCTGGTCAAAAGTAGTGCACTATATAGGGAATAGGGTGTCATTTGAGAAGCAGGCTATATCATATGTTATATAATATTATGGAATGTTGTTTTCAATGGCAGTTTTAACAAGCTACTAAAGCTAATGACGAATTAATGCTGGGCTGGTAGCAACATGTTTATTAGGGAGAGAGAAGGAGAGAGAGGCAGCGAGAGAGAGAGATGGATCGTCAGGCTCTGTTGTGGGACCCTAACAACCACGTTGTCGTGGTAACGAGCTTCATGCATGGCTGACTAAAGAGTATCTGGGGAGGGGGTATCTCTCTGACACACACACACGCACGCACGCACGCACGCACGCACGCACACACACACACACACACACACACACACACACACACACACACACACACACACACACACACACACACACACTTCTGTAATCTAACTAGGGTTAATGGTAACATACTCAGA
This sequence comes from Oncorhynchus gorbuscha, assembly GCF_021184085.1. Classification (NCBI taxonomy): domain Eukaryota; kingdom Metazoa; phylum Chordata; class Actinopteri; order Salmoniformes; family Salmonidae; genus Oncorhynchus; species Oncorhynchus gorbuscha. The sequence goes on from NC_060197.1 coordinate 48,488,796, forward strand.
GAGCTATACAACAACATGTGTCTAGAGCCCTGACCTTAGAGAGACTTTTTTATGTCTCTATTTGGTTTGGTCAGGGTGTGATTTGGGTGGGCATTCTATGTTCTGTGTTTCTATGATTTTCTATTTCTATGTTTTGGCCGGGTATGGTTCTCAATCAGGGACAGCTGTCTATCGTTGTCTCTGATTGGTTAGGTCAGGGTGTGACTGGGGTGGGCATTCTATGTTTTGTTTTCTGTGTTTCTTTATTTCTATGTTTTGGCTGGGTATGGTTCAGGGACAGCTGTCTATCGTTGTCTCTGATTGAGAATCATACTTAGGTATGAAATTGAGCTGCGCTTTGGCCCGATGATTCCTCTTCCTCATCTTCAGACGACGAATACCTGATGTTATTGACTGTTTAACGAGCGTACAAAACATTAGGAACACCTACCTCATAGCCACTCCCCTTTTGCCCTCTGAACAGCCTCAGTTCGTCAGGCCGCGGACTCTATACGGTGGCAAAAGCACGGCAAACGCTTTCTTCAAAGTCATGACTAACGTACGTCCGATATAAGATGAACGCTTCTTTTTTGGTAATAATACTTTGTTCACGTTACGTTTTCCTACTTTAGATTTCTACAAAACAATGAAAGAAAGTAGCTAAATAATGCCAGGATAATCACTTTGTATTGGTCACATGGTTAGCAGATGTTATTGGTCACATGGTTAGCAGATGTTATTGGTCACATGGTTAGCAGATGTTATTGGTCACATGGTTAGCAGATGTTATTGGTCACATGGTTAGCAGATGTTATTGGTCACATGGTTAGCAGATGTTATTGGTCAGATGTTATTATGTCTCGGTCCCAGCTTTGATGCACCTGTACTGACCTCGCCTTCTGGATGATAGCGAGTTGAACAGGCAATGGCTCAGGTTGTTGTAGTCCTTGATGATCTTTATGGCCTTCCTGTAACATCGGGTGGTGTAGGTGTCCTGGAGGGCATGTAGTTTGTCCCCGGTGATGCGTTGTGCAGACCTCACTACCCTCTGGAGAACCTTACGGTTGTGGGCGGAGCAGTTGCCGTATCAGGCGGTGATACAGCCAGACAGGATGCTCTCAATTGTGTATCTGTAAAAGTTCACTTCTACACAGCTGGCACGTTTTCATTTTTCTTACTTCCTGTCGCAAGGCATTCTGGTACTTGCAGTCAATAATCAAATCCTATACTAACCAATTCAACAGAAATATAGTTCTCTCAATCTCCATCACAGGAACTCTTATACAATTATTCTTGTATACATGTCAATAACAGTCCTAGAAAAACATCTTTAAACACACCTCAATGAATGAACTGTAAACGTTAACTCTGTAACCCATTAAAGTTACTCCCCCCGATGAACAACTGTGTCAATATAAACCTCTAAGCAGCTGAATAGGTCTCCTGAACAAAGTCCCTGAAGCATTACAAACTGAACATGACCTAACTAGGCCATCTCGGCCTGGAAACAGTTCCTCAAGCTTCCCTAGTTTCCCAAGTTTGTCTGGGTGTGTTATCTTCTCAGATGAGTACATCGTCACCCACTTTTAGGGTGGTGTGTCACAGCGGTGTGCTGACTTTAGATCCAGTCTCTTCGCCAACTGTTCCAGAAGCTGTTCACATTGTCTCTGCCTGTACTTCCATCTGCGTGTAATTTCCTCCTTGTTGAGCGTTGGGTGCTGACTGTCAGCCAGAAATGGCTTTGGAGGCAAAGAGGTTTTACCCCCCAGGAAGTGTGCTGGGGTCAGAGGTTGTGGTTCATCCACTTCATTGTGCATGAAGGTCAGAGAATTTATGATCGCTTTAACACCTTACAGGACTGTGCACATCTCTTCATAGATGAGCGAAGCTCTTTCCTGAGAACCTGTTGTTTTCACTGACCTGTCCAGTCTTTCCCAGAATCCGTCCTATCAGGTTGCTCGCTCTAGCGATGAACCTCTAGGAGATTCCCCTTTCTGAGAAGAACATCAAGAGGTTTCCTCCAACACTGAGTAGTTGGTGTTTGTCCCAGGAACAGTTGCAGTTCTCTGATTTTACAGTCGTTGTTTTAATCTCTGATTCTTCAGTAGTTTGATCTCCTGACTGAAATTCTATTGTTGTGTTACCTTGATCTAGTACTTTTCTGCCTCGAACAGTTCGTCATCAGTCAGCATCTTTATGTTTGTACGAACACTGGCTATGAATCTCTTTATCCAGGCGGTGACTCTTCACTCTTTTCAGTTTGCTGTACCTTTCAAGGTCCAACGCGGGTTCAGGGATGTTGCTGGAGCCAAACGTGTGAAGAGCCTCTTGTCTGATTACTGCCCGATGGGCCTTCTACCCAGGTAGCAACACTGTGTTCTGTCCGTCTGGTTTCATCTTCACTGAATGGGGAATAACTGAGGAAACAACAGCATCTTTTGACGAACTTATCAAGACTGTTTCAAGGACAGTTTTTTTCCATCTATGAAACATTGCAAAAAATCAGAAACTTTCCGTCCAAAAATTATGCAGAAAAATTAATCCATGCTTTTGTCACTTCTAGGTTTTAAACTACTGTAATGCTCTACTTTCCGGCTACCCGGATAAAACACGAAATAAACTTTAGTTAATGTTAAATACGGCTGCTAGAATCCTGACTAGAACCAAAAATTGTGATCATATTACTCCAGTGCTAGCCTCTCTACACTGGCTTCCTGTCAAGGCAAGGGCTGATTTCAAGGTTTTACTGCTAACCTACAAAGCATTACATGGGCTTGCTCCTACCTAAATCTCTGATTTGGTCCTGCCGTACATACCTACACGTACGCTACGGTCACAAGACGCAGGCCTCCTAATTGTCCCTAGAATTTCTAAGCAAACAGTTGGAGGCAGGGCTTTCTCCTATAGAGCTCCATTTTTATGGAACGGTCTGCCTACCCATGTCAGAGACGCAGACTCGGTCTCAACCTTTAAGTCTTTACTGAAGACTCATCTCTTCAGTGGGTCATATGATTGAGTGTAGTCTGGCCCTGGAGTGGGAAGGTGAACGGAAAGGCTCTGGAGCAACGAACCGCCCTTGCTGTCTCTGCCTGGCCGGGTCCCCTCTCTCCACTGGGATTCTGTGCCTCTAACCCTATTACAGGGGCTGAGTCACTGGCTTACTGGTTCTCTTTCATGCCGTCCCTAGGAGGGGTGCGTCACTTGAGTGGGTTGAGTCACTGATGTGATCTTCCTGTCTGGGTTGGCGCCCCCCCGCCTTGGGTTGTGCCGTGGCGGAGATCATTGTGGGCTATACTTGGCCTTGTCTCAGGATTGTAAGTTGGTGGCTGAAGACATCCCTCTAGTGGTGTGGGGGCTTTGCTTTGGAAAAGTGGGTGGGGTTATATCCTGCCTGTTTGGCCCTGTCCGGGGGTATCATCGGATGGGGCCACAGTGTCTCCTGACCCCTCCTGTCTCAGCCTCCAGTATTTATGCTGCAGTAGTTTATGTGTCGGGGGGCTAGGGTCAGTTTGTTGTACCTGGAGTACTTCTCCTGTACTATTCGGTGTCCTGTGTGAATTTAAGTATGCTCTCTCTAAATCTCTCTTTCCTTCTCTCTCTCTGAGGACCTGAGCCCTAGGACCTTGCCTCAGGACTACCTGGCATGATGACTCCTTGCTTTCCCCAGTTCACCTGGCCGTGCTGCTGCTCCAGTTTCAACTGTTCTGCCTGTGATTATTATTATTTGACCATGCTGGTCATTTATGAACATTTGAACATCTTGGCCATGTTCTGTTATAATCTCCACCCGGCACAGCCAGAAGAGGACTGGCCACCCCACATAGCCTGGTTCCTCTCTAGGTTTCTTCCTAGGTTTTGGCCTTTCTAGGGAGTTTTTCCTAGCCACCGTGCTTCTACACCTGCATTGTTTGCTGTTTGGGGTTTTAGGCTGGGTTTCTGTACAGCACTTTGAGATATCAGCTGATGTACGAAGGGCTAAATAAATTGATTTGATTTGATCTGCAGAAACAGTAGGGGGTTGAACCTCACTTCTCTTACAAGGTACACACAGCAATGTGATGTCTGCTTCAGAAACAGTAGGGGGTTGAACCTCACTCCTCTTACCGGTACATACAGCAACGTGATGTCTGCTTCAGAAACAGTAGGGGGTTGAACCTCACTCCTCTTACCGGTACACACAGCAACGTGATGTCTGCTTCAGAAACAGTAGGGGGTTGAATCTCACTCCTCTTACCGGTACACACAGCAACGTGATGTCTGCTTCCACATGTTGAACATGACACATGTGTGTCTCTGTCCTAAACATACAAAGCATCTTCCCATGTTCTTTAGTTTCTCTTTGCGTGTAGCAATATTGTGGTCAGGGCAGTTTTCTGATTTGTGGTCTGCACTGTCACAGAATAGACAGTGTTGTTCCTTCTGGCTGGCTGTATGCAGTGCTGCAGCAGAGGGCATGTTGGGTCTTTTTGGTTTCATTTCATTGGAGAAGCATGACTTGTTTCCTCTCTTTCTGTTGGTTGTATGATCTTGTCATTTGTAGCGCTCTCTCCCTGCTCTGAACCTCTTTCTGTAGGAAACTGACGATCTCAGACACTTTCCATTCATCATCTACTCCCCTCTGACGACTATAGTCACGAGCCGTGTCCTCTGGAATCATCTGCAGTAAGATTGGGCATAGTAGGCTTCCGTAGGTTTCTGACACTATCACCCAGTGATTCCAAGCTCCTAAATGTGAACCTCACATTCATCTTATAGCCGCCTCAATGCATTTAGGTCAGAGGATTTCTTCACAGGAGATTCAGCAGCTCGGAGAACTAATCGTAAGTTCCCTCCTTCCAAAGCGACTACATCATCGTATGTCTGTCAGTCCTACTAAGAAGCCAAGGCATCTCTGAGCTAATGCCAAACCAAACGATAGAAGACTGTAAACTTCTCCATATTGTAACAGTGAATCACTGCTGTGAATAAAAGTCTCCTGCCACATACTGACATCTCCATTGTATTGCTCTATAATCAACTTTGGAAGCTGATTATTACTGATTGTCTGTGTGATATGTTTGAGTGCCACAGTTTGAGGGTTTGAGGTCCTGTGTTTTTTCTTTATCACTCGTTGTGCACATCTCTTCAGCATGATAACTCGCTCTTTGGAATCTTCCGTGCATGGAATCTGTGCCTCCAATCCGTCCAATGGCGTCAACTGTTCAATTCCACGATCGAGTTCAAACAAGATGTCCTCCTCAGCTGACAGAAATTCCAACAATGTCCTCAAGTGATCGGTATCCGGATTTGACTAATTTCCACGTCGATCTGATTTGAAATCCTCAAATGGAACCTCGTTTCGTTTGGTCTCATGATTTCTGCTTCATGCCGACGTTTCTCCTCGTTTCAGCCGCTTCATCCCTCTGATCTTCGTCGCAGCTCATCCTTTTCCCGGGTTCCGGCACCAAAAATATACAATAACTATCTTCAAAGTAATGAATCGGGACGTCGGTTATAACAGAAATACAATATCTCTCAATCTCCATCACATTACTTTCTAATACAGTTACTCTTGTACAAATGTAAATAACTGTTAGATAAAAAAATATCTTTAGACACAGCCCAGTGAATCAACTGTAAAAATTAACTCTGTAACCCATTAAACAGATACTGGCCCATATTGACTCCAAATGCTTCCCACAGTTGTGTCAAGTTGGCTGGGTGTCCTTTGGGTGGTGGACCATTCTTGATACACACAGGAAAAACTGTTGGGCGTGGAAAAACCCCCAGCAGCGTTGCAGTTCTTGACACAAACCAGTGGAGCCTTGCCCCTACTACCAAACCCCCGTTCAAATGCACTTACATATTTGGAGGAGTTGAGATGTGTGTCTGTTTTAGGTTAGAACACGGCTGATCAAAACTACCGATTGGAAGGTATTGATTAACCTAGGTTTGGCATCCCAAATGGCACTCTGTTCCCTATCTAGTGCCCTATTTCTGACCAGGGCCCTTAGGGGCACTAGATAGGGAATAGGATGCAATTTGGAACGTAGGCTATAGACTGATCGGTAGGGGGGAAGGGATGAGACGTGGTTGACTGCTGCTTACTGAGGGATTAGACACACACACACACACACACACACACACACACACACACACACACACACACACACACACACACACACACACACACACACACACACACACACACACACACACACACACACACACACACACACACACACACACACACGGAGAGATCAGGGATGGTTAGCCTGTTGAGTTAACAGCTTAGCGCTGCGGCTCGGAACAACAAGTGGAAGTTTGAGTTTACAGAAGAAAATAAAGTTTTTCTCTAGTGGATTCTAAACGATAAAGATTCTAAACGATAAAGATTCTAAACGATAAAGATTCTAAACGATAAAGATTCTAAACGATAAAGATTCTCAATCTAAGAGATTGATTCCTCCTTCCCTCTGTTTTCCTTTAGTAGGAATTAAATGGGTGAGTAGGTAGAGGAATAAACAAGTATGCAGATAAAGTCACCCGGGAATCTAAGATCTGTGTGTGTGTATGTGTGTAGTGTGTGTGTGTGTGTATGTGTGTAGTGTGTATGTGTGTAGTGTGTGTGTGTGTGTAGTGTATGTGTGTGATAAGGGGTAGGCGGATGCAACCACTAAAAGCATTAAACAAATGAAAGCCAAGGCATCTCTAAGCTATGCCAAACCAAACGATAGAAGCCTGTAAAAAAATGACTGGTTTGGCAATGTCCGCGCCACACACACAGACACACAGACACACAGACACAGCTTGTTTTTAATCCCATTTATCGCTGTTGACGGAGGGAGACAGGGGGAGACATGGGGAGAGAGTGGAGAGACAGGGTGGAGACAGGGGGTGAAAAGGAGGAGACAGGAGAGCATGTAGAGGCACCAGAGAGAGGTTATGTCCCAAATAACACCCTACTGTAGAGCACTACTTTTGACCAGGGCTCATATCCCCACTCTATAAGGGGTTAGAGTTCACAGCCTATCTTGTGACCAGGGCTCATATCCCCACTCTATAAGAGGTTAGAGTTTACAGCCTATCTTGTGACCAGGGCTCATATCCCCACTCTAAAAGAGGTTAGAGTTCACAGCCTATCTTGTGACCAGGGCTCATATCCCCACTCTATAAGAGGTTAGAGTTCACAGCCTATCTTGTGACCAGGGCTCATATCCCCACTCTATAAGAGGTTAGAGTTCACAGCCTATCTTGTGACCAGGGCTCATATCCCCACTCTATAAGAGGTTAGAGTTCACAGCCTATCTTGTGACCAGGGCTCATATCCCCACTCTATAAGAGGTTAGAGTTCACAGCCTATCTTGTGACCAGGGCTCATATCCCCACTCTATAAGAGGTTAGAGTTCACAGCCTATCTTGTGACCAGGGCTCATATCCCCACTCTATAAGGGGTTAGAGTTCACAGCCTATCTTGTGACCAGGGCTCATATCCCTACTCTATAAGAGGTTAGAGTTCACAGCCTATCTTGTGACCAGGGCTCATATCCCCACTCTATAAGAGGTTAGAGTTCACAGCCTATCTTGTGACCAGGGCTCATATCCCCACTCTATAAGAGGTTAGAGTTCACAGCCTATCTTGTGACCAGGGCTCATATCCCCACTCTATAAGGGGTTAGAGTTCACAGCCTATCTTGTGACCAGGGCTCATATCCCTACTCTATAAGGGGTTAGAGTTCACAGCCTATCTTGTGACCAGGGCTCATATCCCCACTCTATAAGAGGTTAGAGTTCACAGCCTGTCTGTCGTACTCTGTTGACTAGTCTAAGGGCTAAAGTGGAGTGTCTTTAATATTCCCAAACATCTCCATAACCCCTCTTTCAACTCTCTCCTCTCCAACAATACAACACAGAGGCAGGTCAAACTACTGCGCTCTACCGCAATATTACACAGATCATCGGAAAAATGTAATCATCTGCGTAAACTACGAATATGGAAATTTTACATTCTCCAGTGGAAATGCGTCTTCGTCCGAAACATAGTTTGTGTGTTATAATAAGATAATTTCTATCTTCGTATAACAAATGTGATTGAAGTTGGTAAACAAATTAATTCTACACATTTCGTTGCAAAGATACATTTTGTTTGCAGTTTTAAAGCAATTTTTTTTCTGCAACTCTACACATTTTGTCATGGTATCTAAGTGAGAGGGACTCAATGGGGGCCCCCTGGAGGTCAGTATGTGCCCTGCATGTGCCGTAAGATAATTCAGCCTCTACAAGGTTCAAATAACTGAGGAGACTAACTTACCGAGGTAACATGTAGGTAGAATGATTTCTGTGATTATTTAGTTAGTTAGTAATTAAATGATTAAGCCAATTGATGTATGGATGATTCATAGTGAAGACTGGGTTTGTGAAGATAACCAACAATTTACGACGTTTGGAATGAGACTGACGTGAGGTAAAGAATAAGCAGAACAACCTAATGAATTCAGGGCTTGTAAAATTGTACCAAGGATCAAATGTAAGCTTTCAACCTTAAAAGAACCAAGAATAATTCACATTCACTAACGATGACTAACTTCTGGTAGCAGGCGTTCTATAACATTACCACGGCATTCTATAACATTACCACGGCATTCTAAAACATTACCACGGCATTCTATAACATTACCACGGCATTCTAAAACATTACCACGGCATTCTATAACATTACCACGGCATTCTATAACATTACCACGGCATTCTATAACATTACCACGGCATTCTAAAACATAACCACGGCATTCTAGAACATTACCACGGCATTATAGAACATTACCACAGCATACTAGAACATTACCACGTTATTCTAGAACATTACCACAGCATTCTAGTACATTACCACAGCATTCTAGAACATTACCACGTTATTCTAGAGCATTACCACAGCATTCTAGTACATTACCACAGCATTCTAGAACATTACCACAGCATTCTAGAACATTACCACGGCATTCTAGTCCATTACCACAGCATTCTAGAACATTACCACAGCATTCTAGAACATTACCACAGCATTCTAGAACATTACCAAGTCGCCTTTCTAATCGACCTGGCCCGGGTATCCTGGAAGGACATTGACCTCATCCCGTCAGTTGAGGATGCCTGGTCATTCTTTAAGAGTAACTTCCTCACCATTTTAGATAAGCATGCTCCGTTCAAAAAATGCAGAACTAAGAACAGATACAGCCCTTGGTTCACTCCAGACCTGACTGCCCTCGACCAGCACAAAAACATCCTGTGGCGGACTGCAATAGCATCGAACAGTCCCCGCGATATGCAACTGTTCAGGGAAGTCAGGAACCAATACACGCAGTCAGTCAGGAAAGCTAAGGCTAGCTTCTTCAGGCAGGTTTGCATCCTGTAGCTCCAACTCCAAAAAGTTCTGGGACACTGTGAAGTCCATGGAGAACAAGAGCACCTCCTCCCAGCTGCCCACTGCACTGAGGCTAGGGAACACGGTCACCACCGACAAATCAATGATTATCGAAAACTTCAACAAGCATTTCTCAACGGCTGGCCATGCCTTCCGCCTGGCTACTCCTACCTCGGCCAACAGCCCCGCCCCCCCCGCAGCTCCTCGCCCAAGCCTCTCCAGGTTCTCCTTTACCCAAATCCAGATAGCAGATGTTCTGAAAGAGCTGCAAAACCTGGACCCGTATAAATCAGCTGGGCTTGACAATCTGGACCCTCTATTTCTGAAACTATCCGCCGCCATTGTCGCAACCCCTATTACCAGCCTGTTCAACCTCTCTTTCATATCGTCTGAGATCCCCAAGGACTGGAAAGCTGCCGCAGTCATCCCCTCTTCAAAGGGGGTGACACCCTGGACCCAAACTGTTACAGACCTATATCCATCCTGCCCTGCCTATCTAAGGTCTTCGAAAGCCAAGTCAACAAACAGGTGACTGACCATCTCGAATCCCACCGTACCTTCTCCGCTATGCAATCCGGTTTCCGAGCCGGTCACGGGTGCACCTCAGCCACACTCAAGGTACTAAACGACATCATAACCGCCATCGATAAAAGACAGTACAGTGCAGCCGTCTTCATCGACCTTGCCAAGGCTTTCGACTCTGTGAATCACCATATTCTTATCGGCAGACTCAGTAGCCTCGGTTTTTCGGATGACTGCCTTGCCTGGTTCACCAATTACTTTGCAGACAGAGTTCAGTGTGTCAAATCGGAGGGCATGTTGTCCGGTCCTCTGGCAGTCTCTATGGGGGTGCCACAGGGTTCAATTCTCGGGCCGACTCTTTTCTCTGTATATATCAATGATGTTGCTCTTGCTGCGGGCGATTCCCTGATCCACCTCTACGCAGACGACACCATTGTATACACTTTCGGCCCGTCATTGGACACTGTGCTATCTAACCTCCAATCAAGCTTCAATGCCATACAACACTCCTTCCGTGGCCTCCAACTGCTCTTAAACGCTAGTAAAACCAAATGCATGCTTTTCAACCGATCGCTGCCTGCACCCGCATGCCCGACTAGCATCACCACACTGGATGGCTCCGACCTTGAATATGTGGACACCTATAAGTACCTAGGTGTCTGGCTAGACTGCAAACTCTCCTTCCAGACCCATATCAAACATCTCCAATCGAAAATCAAATCAAGAATCGGCTTTCTATTCCGCAACAAAGCCTCCTTCACTCACGCTGCCAAGCTTACCCTAGTAAAACTGACTATCCTACCGATCCTCGACTTCGCGACGTCATCTACAAAATTGCTTCCAACACTCTACTCAGCAAACTGGATGCAGTTTATCACAGTGCCATCCGTTTTGTCACTAAAGCACCTTATACTACCCACCACTGCGACTTGTATGCTCTAGTCGGCTGGCCCCCGCTACATATTCGTCGCCAGACCCACTGGCTTCAGGTCATCTACAAGGCCATGCTAGGCAAAGCTCCGCCTTATCTCAGCTCACTGGTCACGATGGCAACACCCATCTGTAGCACGCGCTCCAGCAGGTGTATCTCATTGATCATCCCTAAAGCCAACACCTCATTCGGCCGCCTTTCGTTCCAGTACTCTGCTGCCTGTGACTGGAACGAATTGCAAAAATCGCTGAAGTTGGAGACTTTTATCTCCCTCACCAACTTCAAACATCAGCTAGCTGAGCAGCTAACCGATCGCTGCAGTTTTACATAATCTATTGGTAAATAGCACACCCATTTTCACCTACCTCATCCCCACAGTTTTTATTTATTTACTTTTCTGCTCTTTTGCACACCAATATCTCTACCTGTACATGATCATCTGATCATTTATCACTCCAGTGTTAATCTGCAATATTGTAATTATTCGCCTACCTCCTCATGCCTTTTGCACACATTGTATATAGACTCCCCTTTTTTCTCTGTGTTATTGAATTGTTAATTGTTTACTCCATGTGTAACTCTGTGTTGTCTGTTCACACTGCTATGCTTTATCTTGGCCAGGTCGCAGTTGCAAATGAGAACCTGTTCTCAACTAGCCTACCTGGTTAAATAAAGGTGAAATAAATAAAAATAAATATTCTAGAACATTACCACAGCATTCTAGAACATTATCACAGCATTCTAGAACATTACCACAGCATTCTAGAACATTACCAAGTTATTCTAGAACATTATCACTGCATTCTAGAACATTACCACAGCATTCTAGAACATTACCACAGAATTCTAGAACATTATCACAGCATTCTAGAACATTACCACAGCATTCTAGAACATTACCACGGGTCTCATTAACAATCTCTCAAGCACAAATCCACTGTCAGTGAGAAGCCTGCTGGTCTTTATATTTAACTTGGATGTATTTGCTTCCTAACAAGGTAGGACATTTAAACTGTTATGAACACACCTCTCTGTCAAGTCTCAAACTGTCTGAACAACAACAGCCTGTTCACTTTGTTGTAGTTGTTGAAATCAAGCGGCCTTCCTGGATAAGATGCTAATTTCTCAGAATGAGAACGAGTTGACAGAAACGTAGCATTTTCCTGGACAAGATGCTAATTTCTCAGAATGAGAACGAGTTGACAGAAACGTAGCATTTTTCTGGATAAGATGCTAATTTCTCAGAATGAGAACGAGTTGACAGAAACGTAGTATTTTCCTGGATAAGATGCTAATTTCTCAGAATGAGAACGAGTTGACAGAAACGTAGCATTTTTCTGGATAAGATGCTAATTTCTCAGAATGAGAACGAGTTGACAGAAACGTAGCATTTTTCTGGATAAGATGCTAATTTCTCAGAATGAGAACGAGTTGACAGAAACGTAGTATTTTCCTGGATAAGATGCTAATTTCTCAGAATGAGAACGAGTTGACAGAAACGTAGCATTTTTCTGGATAAGATGCTAATTTCTCAGAATGAGAACGAGTTGACAGAAACGTAGTATTTTCCTTGATAAGATGAGAGAGAAACTCCCATATCTACTGGCATGTTTCCCATGCCAATAAAGCCCTTGAATTCGCCCTTGAATTCTGTGGGAGGGGCTTGGTGTCTGTGGAGTGGGAAGGTACACAGTGACCACAACACAGAAGGAGGAGGGGCTTGGTGTCTGTGGGAGGGGATTGGTGTCTGTGGGAGGGGCTTGGTGTCTGTGGAGTGGGAAGGTACACAGTGACCACAGCACAGAAGGAGGAGGGGCTTGGTGTCTGTGGGAGGGGCTTGGTGTCTGTGGGAGGGGCTTGGTGTCTGTGGAGTGGGAAGGTACACAGTGACCACAACACAGAAGGAGGAGGGGCTTGGTGTCTGTGGGAGGGGCTTGGTGTCTGTGGAGTGGGAAGGTACACAGTGACCACAGCACAGAAGGAGGAGGGGCTTGGTGTCTGTGGGAGGGGCTTGGTGTCTGTGGGAGGGGCTTGGTGTCTGTGGAGTGGGAAGGTACACATTGACCACAGCACAGAAGGAGGAGGGGCTTGGAACATACATTTTAGCGAATCAAAGCGTTTAGAACATAAATTTTAGCGAATCAAAGCGTTTAGAACATACATTTTAGCAAATCAAAGCCTTTAGAACATACATTTTAGCGAATCAAAGCGTTTAGAACATACATTTTAGCGAATCAAAGCCTTTAGAACATACATTTTAGCGAATCAAAGCGTTTAGAACATACATTTTAGCGAATCAAAGCGTTTAGAACATACATTTTAGCGAATCAAAGCCTTTAGAACATACATTTTAGCGAATCAAAGCATTTAGAACATACATTTTAGCGAATCAAAGCGTTTAGAACATACATTTTAGCGAATCAAAGCCTTTAGAACATACATTTTAGCGAATCAAAGCCTTTAGATACATTTTAGCAGAATCAAATCTTTAGAACATACATTTTAGCGAATCAAAGCGTTTAGAACATACATTTTAGCGAATCAAAGCCTTTAGAACATACATTTTAGCGAATCAAAGCCTTTAGAACATACATTTTAGCGAATCAAAGCCTTTAGAACATACATTTTAATGATTCAAAGCCTTTAGAACATACATTTTAGCGAATCAAATTAATTTGATATATATCGCCCAGCCCAGAACTGAATCTTGCACCCGCACAAGATGATCCAGTCAATGTGTTGCTATCAGAGTAGATGTGAACTTGCCCACCTCAACACACAGCAAACTCTTGTAACTGAATGTTGTTGCTTTAGTTCTGTTTATAGAGCTGTAAGAGTTCTGGCTATTTATGAATTGTTCTGTCTGGATAAAGTTCTCAAGCAGGCTTCATTTGATGTAGAGTACCAGACAATTAGTTATCTATCTATATCTATATATCTCTCTCTAGAGTACCAGACAATTAGTTATCTATCTATATCTATATATCTCTCTCTAGAGTACCAGACAATTAGTTATCTATATCTATATCTCTCTCTCTCTCTCTAGAGTACCAGACAATGAGTTATCTATCTATATCTATATATCTCTCTCTCTAGAGTACCAGACAATTAGTTATCTATCTATATCTATATCTCTCTCTCTAGAGTACCAGACAATTAGTTATCTATCTATATCTATATCTCTCTCTCTAGAGTACCAGACAATTAGTTATCTATCTATATCTATATATCTCTCTCTCTCTAGAGTACCAGACAATTAGTTATCTATCTATATCTATATATCTCTCTCTCTAGAGTACCAGACAATTAGTTATCTATCTATATCTATATCTCTCTCTCTAGAGTACCAGACAATTAGTTATCTATCTATATCTATATATCTCTCTCTAGAGTACCAGACAATTAGTTATCTATCTATATCTATATATCTCTCTCTCTAGAGTACCAGACAATTAGTTATCTATCTATATATATATATCTATCTCTCTCTCTCTAGAGTACCAGACAATTAGTTATCTATCTATATCTATATATCTCTCTCTAGAGTACCAGACAATTAGTTATCTATCTATATATATATCTCTCTCTCTAGAGTACCAGACAATTAGTTATCTATCTATATCTATATATCTCTCTCTCTAGAGTACCAGACAATTAGTTATCTATCTATATCTATATCTCTCTCTCTAGAGTACCAGACAATTAGTTATCTATCTATATCTATATATCTCTCTCTCTAGAGTACCAGACAATTAGTTATCTATCTATATCTATATCTCTCTCTCTAGAGTACCAGACAATTAGTTATCTATCTATATATCTCTCTCTCTAGAGTACCAGACAATTAGTTATCTATCTATATCTATATATCTCTAGAGTACCAGACAATTAGTTATCTATCTATATCTATATATCTCTCTCTCTAGAGTACCAGACAATTAGTTATCTATCTATATCTCTCTCTCTAGAGTACCAGACAATTAGTTATCTATCTATATCTATATCTCTCTCTCTAGAGTACCAGACAATTAGTTATCTATCTATATCTATATATATCTCTCTCTAGAGTACCAGACAATTAGTTATCTATCTATATCTATATATCTCTCTCTCTAGAGTACCAGACAATTAGTTATCTATCTATATCTATATATATCTCTCTCTAGAGTACCAGACAATTAGTTATCTATCTATATCTATATCTCTCTCTCTAGAGTACCAGACAATTAGTTATCTATCTATATCTATATATCTCTCTCTCTAGAGTACCAGACAATTAGTTATCTATCTATATCTATATCTCTCTCTCTAGAGTACCAGACAATTAGTTATCTATCTATATCTATATATATATCTCTCTAGAGTACCAGACAATTAGTTATCTATCTATATATATATCTCTCTCTCTAGAGTACCAGACAATTAGTTATCTATCTATATATCTCTCTCTCTAGAGTACCAGACAATTAGTTATCTATCTATATCTATATATCTCTAGAGTACCAGGCAATTAGTTATCTATCTATATCTATATATCTCTCTCTCTAGAGTACCAGACAATTAGTTATCTATCTATATCTATATCTCTCTCTCTAGAGTACCAGACAATTAGTTATCTATCTATATCTATATATCTCTCTCTCTAGAGTACCAGACAATTAGTTATCTATCTATATCTATATATCTCTCTCTAGAGTACCAGACAATTAGTTATCTATCTATATCTATATATCTCTCTCTCTAGAGTACCAGACAATTAGTTATCTATCTATATCTCTCTCTCTCTAGAGTACCAGACAATTAGTTATCTATATCTATATATCTCTCTCTAGAGTACCAGACAATTAGTTATCTATCTATATCTATATATATCTCTCTCTAGAGTACCAGACAATTAGTTATCTATATCTATATATCTCTCTCTAGAGTACCAGACAATTAGTTATCTATCTATATCTATATATCTCTCTCTAGTGTACCAGACAATTAGTTATCTATCTATATCTATATATCTCTCTCTAGTGTACCAGACAATTAGTTATCTATCTATATCTATATATCTCTCTCTAGAGTACCAGACAATTAGTTATCTATCTATATCTCTCTCTCTGGAGTACCAGACAATTAGTTATCTATCTATATCTATATATCTCTCTCTAGTGTACCAGACAATTAGTTATCTATCTATATCTATATATCTCTCTCTAGAGTACCAGACAATTAGTTATCTATATCTATATATCTCTCTCTAGAGTACCAGACAATTAGTTATCTATCTATATCTATATATCTCTCTCTAGTGTACCAGACAATTAGTTATCTATCTATATCTATATATCTCTCTCTAGAGTACCAGACAATTAGTTATCTATATCTATATATCTCTCTCTAGTGTACCAGACAATTAGTTATCTATCTATATCTATATATCTCTCTCTAGTGTACCAGACAATTAGTTATCTATCTATATCTATATATCTCTCTCTAGAGTACCAGACAATTAGTTATCTATATCTATATATCTCTCTCTAGAGTACCAGACAATTAGTTATCTATATCTATATCTCTCTCTCTAGAGTACCAGACAAGTAGTTAACGGAATTCAAGTTTGTCCATAGAAGACCAACAGACACCACCCATCCATCCATCCATCCCTCTCTCTCTCTCTCCCTCTCTCTCTCTATCTATCTATCCCCATTCACCTCTTACACAATCCATAAACCAATGCCAGCCCACTCTACTGGCTACTGATAGGACTAGAGTGATAGTCTAACAACACACTGATAAGCTTCCTTTAGACCTAAGTTACCATTCTGGTGATACATCAGGCTACGAGCAAAGTCATTAGAATACATCAAACAGACTGATCCACTAAATGTCAAATCTAAAATAATTTGGAAAAGGCTTCACCTCTCGAGCCTTCCTCTAGACGGGTGTTTTCGCAGGTTCCTTCAGGTCATCCTCGTGCCACCAAGTCCGAGCAGGAATCTGAAGGATGACATGACACTCTGCTTCAGCATGCTTTCAAGCTGCATGGTGAGCTAGCGCTCTCTCTCTCTGTCTCGCTCTCTGTCTCTCTCCCCATCTGTCTCTCTCTCTCTCTCTCTCTCTCTCTCTCTCTCTCTCTCTCTCTCTCCCACTACACTCCTCTCTTCACTCTACATGCTGGTGAGCTCTCTCTCTCTGTCTCTCTCTCTCTCTGTCGCTCTCTCACTTTCTCTCTCTCTCTCGGTCTCTCTCTCTGTCTCTCTCTCTCTGTTTCTCTCTCTGTCTCTCTCTCTCTCTCTCTCTCTCTGTCTCTCTCTCTGTCGCTCTCGTTCTCTCTCTCTCTCTGTCTCTCTCTCTGTCGCTCTCTCTCTGTCTCTCTCGCTCTCTCTCTCTCTGTCTGTCTGTCTCTCTCTCTCAATTCAATTCAATTAAATTCAATTAAATTCAAGGGCTTTATTGGCATGGGATACATACCAGTAGATATGGGAGTTTCTCTCTCTCTCTCTCTCCCTCCCGCTCTCCCTCTCCCTCTCTCTCTCTCTCTCTCTCTCTCTCTCTCTCTCTCTCTCTCTCTCTCTCTCTCTCTCTCCCTCCCGCTCTCTCTCTCTCTCTCTCTCTCTCTCTCTCTCTCCCTCTCTCTCTCTCTCTCTCTCTCTCTCTCTCTCTCTCTCTCTCTCTCTCTCTCTCTCTCTCTCTCTCTCTCTCTCTCTCTCTCTCTCTCTCTCTCTCTCTCTCTCTCTCTCTCTCTCTCTCTCTCTCTCTCTCTCTCTCTCTCTCTCTCCCTCCCGCTCTCTCTCACACGTACTTCACTCTTCATTTTTTGTTTAAATAAAACACTAATACATTTATTATTATTATATTTATACATTTATTATTTTTTTTTACATTTTGATTGAAACTGTCAACACACACAAGGAGACACACAGAGGCACGCCGCTGGGAACTCAAAGAGCAGAACAGGACGAGCTACACCGTGCAAAGAAATCTGTCTTCTGTTCTATTCCGCTCTCGCTCCTCAGACCCGAAATATTTATCTTCCTTTCTAACTCTCTCTTTGACTCACCCTACTCATAGAGAAACACCAATGATATCCTCCTCTCTTCCATGTGAAACACCAATGACATCATCATCTCTTCCATGTGAAACACCAATGATATCATCTCTTCCATGTGAAACACCAATGACATCATCATCTCTTCCATGTGAAACACCAATGACATCATCATCTCTTCCATGTGAAACACCAATGACATTATCATCTCTTCCATGTGAAACACCAATGATATCCTCCTCTCTTTCATGTGAAACACCAATGACATCATCATCTCTTCCATGTGAAACACCAATGACATTATCATCTCTTCCATGTGAAACACCAATGACATCATCATCTCTTCCATGTGAAACACCAATGACATCATCATCTCTTCCATGTGAAACACCAATGACATCATCATCTCTTCCATGTGAAACACCAATGACATCATCATCTCTTCTCTTCCATGTTGTAACCAAATTAGTCTTCCTATGACGAGGAGTATGATCTGACCAATGTGCAGAATGGTAAGTGTTCGTCATTTTTAATGAAAAGACACTGAACACGAAAATACAAAATAACAAAGTGAAACAACGAAATGAAAACGAAACAGTTCTGTCTGGTGAAGACACAGAAAACAATCACCCACAACTCAAGTCGGGAAAAAAGGCTGCCTAAGTATGGTTCTCAATCAGACAACGAACGACACCTGCCTCTGATTGAGAACCATACCAGGCCAAACACATAAATACTACATAGAAAAAAGAACATAGACTACCCACCCCAACTCACGCCCTGACCGAACTAACACACAGACATAATAAAGGAACTAAGGTCAGAACGTGACACGTTGCAGAAACTCCTCTGTCATACAGTATAGATTAAATGTTTTGTTGTCCTCGAATACCTAAAATGTTTGCTCGGGACTGTAGTGACACCTCTTGCACTGAGATGCAGTGCCTTAGACCGCTGCGCCACTCGGGAGCCAGCTAGTTAATATTAGCCTTCTACATCTAGCTATCGAACTTCCATCCTCTCAGGTCAGGGGCACAAAAATGTATGAATTTATGGTTGGATCAGAATCACCGTTATAATCATTGGCCGGTACGGAGAACTAAGTAAAACCATAAGTCCAAATCCCCATCTCCATCCAGGGATGATTTAGGAATGAGCATATTTTAGCTAGCGAGCCAGTCACCGGAGGACAACAACACAACGAGATGCAACAATTATAGTTTTTTTCCCGTCAATGATGTTTCGCTTTTGACGTGATGTGATTGGTGTGAAGCCAAATCCAAAATGGTTTCCCTTGCAGCAGGACCAATCACAGTTGAGCTCGCTCAGTCTAGCTCAAAGCTAATTGGTTAATGAATTAATGAATACTCTTTTTGACCAGACAGCAACAGATAAAAGACCCCCACCTCTTTAAGGAATACCTAGGATAGGATAAGTATTCCCTCTCCCCCCCCCCCTTTAAGATTTAGATGCACTATTGTAAAGTGACTGTTCCACTGGATGTCATAAGGTGAATGCACCAATTTGTAAGTCGCTCTGGATAAGAGCGTCTGCTAAATGACTTAAATGTAAATGTAAATATAGAGACAGAGGGGGTGCTGTTTCGATCACTCGGATGCTTCCCCAGGGGGCGACAGACATTCAGCCTCTTGTGACTTGAAGGAGAACAACTTATCACAGAGAGACGAAAGATCCAATATTGTATGTTATTTATTTAATATTTATATTCTTCTGGGAAGCCTGGCTTCCCGTGGCTTCCATGAACACATGCCACTGAGGTTGTTGTCACGTAGCTAGGAGTGGTGGGTGCGGAGAGAGCAGAGGTTTAGAGAAAACCTTATTTACTCCGGTAAGGTCACGCCAACAACAACAACAGGTGAAAATAATGACCAACCCCAAAACAGGACACCAAACAGTCCAAAAATAAACCAAACATCCACAAACAGAACAGAGAACAAGCACTAAAGCAGTTCGGGCATAAAAGGCTTACATAGCCCTAAACCAAACCGAGAGATCGAGAGCTGATAGGTGGAAAATCCCACAGGAAATCAGTCCATTCCTGTTCCCCCACAATCCTATAACAGCTACAGCTACAGGTTAATATCTTCCTATTCGTTGCTGTTGTTGGAACAGACCAGTTAATAGCTATCAACTCTCACAATCTCACGGCAAATTTCGAAGTTGTTCCAGATGTCAAATTTCAAAGTGTTTAAAGTTGCGTTTAAAGCATTGACGCCGAATGGTTAAGGTAAGGAAGGGTTAAGATTTGGATTTGGGCTTAAAACAATCGTATTAAACAACTATCTATTGGTCGATTTGAACTTGCAGCCTTTGGAATCAGAGGCAAGTGCACATTCCCATCCTCCGTCGAATATTGACTTGTTTCACGGGTGACCTGGCTACTTAGTAATACTCCGCACTGCAGTGGTGAGAAGGAGGAAGAGGAGGAAGAGGAGGAGAAGCACTCGCTATGCGTGGCCGGTAAGCACTGCCAGCGAGGTTTCCGCGGCTTGAATCAGCGCCAGCTCCGTGGGCAGCGCCAGCTCCGTGGGCTCTGTATCCTGTGGCGGGGGGTGTGTGTGTGTGTGTGTGTGTGTTGCTGCGGTTATCATGGTGCCAATTGGAGTGTGGTACCTTTGTTGCTGCGGAGATGAGTTGTGGTAACTTGGTTGCTGTGGAGATGAGATGAGATGTGGTAACTTGGTTGCTGTGGAGATGAGATGAGCGTGGAGGCTCTCTCAGTCCTGTTCTCTTCACTGCAGCTCTCTTTCACTCTATCCTCCCTCGCTCTCTCTCTTTACCCCTCTCTCCTTTTCTCTCTCTCTTTCTGCCCCCCCACCTCTCTCCATTGCTCTCACTCCCCCTCCCTCTCTTTCTCTCTATACCTTTTCATTGTGCTCTTTCGCTCTCTCCATTTAACCCCTCCCTCCTTTTTCATCTTCCCGTGGTGCATGCTGGGCATATCTTGTTTCAGTAAAGTTTTTTTGACAGCATGTTCTCTCACTTCCCCCTCGTGCCCCCTGTGAAACCGCTCCCATCCATCCAGCCATCTTCTCCCACTCATCACGACTACCACCCAAGTCCCATCTCATTACAATGTCTGTTACCGTGACCACCACCCAAGTCCCATCTCATTACAATGTCTGTTACCGTGACTACCACCCAAGTCCCATCTCATTACAATGTCTGTTACCGTGACTACCACCCAAGTCCCATCTCATTACAATGTCTGTTACCGTGACTACCACCCAAGTCCCATCTCATTACAATGTCTGTTACCGTGACTACCACCCAAGTCCCATCTCATTACAATGTCTGTTACCGTGACTACCACCCAAGTCCCATCTCATTACAATGTCTGTTACCGTGACTACCACCCAAGTCCCATCTCATTACAATGTCTGTTACCGTGACTACCACCCAAGTCCCATCTCATTACAATGTCTGTTACCGTGACCACCACCCAAGTCCCATCTCATTACAATGTCTGTTACCGTGACCACCACCCAAGTCCCATCTCATTACAATGTCTGTTACCGTGACCACCACCCAAGTCCCATCTCATTACAATGTCTGTTACCGTGACCACCACCCCCACCACCCCCAGCGTGACCCAGGACGACGTGACCCCCAGCGTGACCCAGGACGACGTGACCCAGAACGACGTGAACCAGAACGGCATGACCCAGGACGACGTGACCCCCAGCGTGACCCAGAACGACGTGACCCCCAGCGTGACCCAGAACGACGTGACCCCCAGCGTGACCCAGAACGACGTGACCCCCAGCGTGACCCAGAACGACGTGACCCCCAGCGTGACCCAGAACGACGTGACCCCCAGCGTGACCCAGGACGACGAGACCCCCAGCGTGACCCAGGACGACGTGACCCCCAGCGTGACCCAGAACGACGTGACCCCCAGCGTGACCCAGGACGACCCCCAGCGTGACCCCGACGTGACCCCCAGCGTGACCCAGAACGACGTGACCCCCAGCGTGACCCAGAACGACGTGACCCCCAGCGTGACCCAGAACGACGTGACCCCCAGCGTGACCCAGGTGTAACGGCGTTCATCTGTTGAAAGAAGAGAGTCGGACCGAAATGCAGCGTGTAGGTTACTCATGACTTTAATGAAAGAAAATACGAGGTACATGAAATAACTGAAACTAAATACAAAAACAACAGAACGGAACGTGAAACTAATTACAGCCTATCTGGTGACTACAACACAGAGACAGGAACAAACACCCACGAAATACAAAGCGAAACTATGGCTCCGTAAATACGGTTCCCAATCAGAGACAACGATAAGCACCTGACTCTAATTGAGAATCGCCTCAGGCAGCCAAGCCTATATCACACCCCTAAACAGCCGCGATCCCAAATAATACACACCCCAATACGAAACACAACATATAAACCCATGTCACACCCTGGCCTACCCAAACATATAAGAAAAACACAAAATACAATGACCAAGGCGTGACAGAACCCCCCCCTAAGGTGCGGACTCCCGGACGCACCTCAAGAGCATAGGGGGGGTCCGGGTGGGCGTCTGTCCATGGTGGCGGTTCTGGCTCGGGACGTGGACCCCACTCCATTAATGTCCTATTTCCTCCCCTTCGCGTCCTGGGATAATCCACCCTCTCCGCCGACCATGGCCTAATAGTCCTCACCCAGATCCCCACATAACTGAGGAGCAGCTCGTGACAGAGGGGCAGCTCGGGACAGAGGGGCAGCTCGGGACAGAGGGGCATCTCAGGACAGAGGGGCATCTCAGGACAGAGGGGCATCTCAGGACAGAGGGGCAGCTCGGGACAGAAGGGCAGCTCGGGACAGAGGGGCAGCTCGGAAGAGAAGCAGCCCGGGACTGAGGGGAAGCCCGGTACTGAGGGGAAGCCCAGTACTGAGAGGAAGCCCAGTACTGAGAGGAAGCTCAGGCAGGTAGTAGGCTCCGGTAAATCCTGGCTGGCTGGCGGAACTGGAAGATTCAGGTTGACAAGCAGATCTGGAAGAGACTGGTTGTCGGGCAGATCTGGAAGAGACTGGTTGTCGGGCAGATCTGGAAGTGACTGGTTGTCTGGCAGAACTGGAAGAGACTGGTTGTCTGGCGGCGCTGGGCAGACTGGGAGCACTGGCGGCGCAGGGCAGACTGGAAGCACTGGCGACGCTGGGCAGACTGGGAGCACTGGCGGCGCTGGGCAGACTGGGAGCACTGGCGGCGCTGGGCAGACTGGGAGCACTGGCGGCGCTGGGCAGACTGGGAGCACTGGCGGCGCTGGGCAGACTGGGAGCACTAGCGGCGCTGGGCAGACTGGGAGCACTGGCGGCGCTGAGCAGACTGGGAGCACTGGCGGCGCTGGGCAGACTGGGAGCACTGGCGGCGCTGGGCAGACTGGAAGCACTGGCGGCGCTGGGCAGACTGGGAGCACTGGCCACGCTGGGCAGACTGGCGGCACTGGCGGCGCTGGGCAGACTGGGAGCACTGGTGGCCTGGTGCGTGGTGCTGGAACTGGGGGTACTGGATCGAGGACACGCACAGGAAGCCTGGTGCGGGGAGCTGCTACCGGAGGACTGGTGTGTAGAGGTGGCTCTGGATAGACCGGACCGTGCAGGCGCACTGGAGCTCTTGAGCACCGAGCCTGCCCAAGCTTACCTGGCTCGATGCTCACTCTAGCCCTGCCAATAGGAAGGGCTGGTATGTGCCGCAGCTGGCTCTGCACCCGCACTGGAAACACTGTGCGCTCCATAGCATAACACGGTGCCTGCCCGGTCTCTCTAGCCCAACGGTGAGCACAGAGAGTTTGCGCAGGTCTCCTACCTGGCATAAACATACTCCCTTCTAGCCTCCCCCCAATAATTTTTTTGGGCTGTTTTTCCGGCTTCCAACCGCGTCGCCGTGCTGCCTCCTCATACCAGTGCCTCTCCGCTTTAGCCGCATCTATTTCTTCCTTGGGACGGCGATATTCTCCAGGCTGAGCCCAGGGTCCTTTTCCGTCTAATATCATCTCCCAAGACCAGAAGTCCTTATATTGCTGCTCCTCACAATTAACAGGGAGAGTAGGCTCAGGTCTGACTCCTGACTCAGCCACTCTCTCTCTGAGCTCTCCCCAAATAAATATTTGGGGGTTACTTTCGGTTTTTGCTCTGCGTCGCCGTGTTTTCCTTTTAGACTCCATTCGTCTATAGCCCTCTTCGCACTGCTGAAGCGAATCCCAGGCGGGCGCCTGCACTCTCTCTGGGTCGGCCGCTCACCTGTCGATTTCTTCCCACGTCGTATACTCCATGCCTTTATCTACGTCGTTGCCAGTTACACGCTGCTCGGTCCGTGAGCGGTGGGTGTTTCTGTAACGCCGTTAGTCTGTTGAAAGAAGAGAGTCAGACCGAAATGCAGCGTGTAGGTTACTCATGACTTTAATGAAAGAAAATACGAGGTACATGAAATAACTGAAACTAAATACAAAAACAACAGAACGGAACGTGAAACTAATTACAGCCTATCTGGTGACTACAACACAGAGACAGGAACAAACACCCACGAAATACAAAGCGAAACTATGGCTCCGTAAATACGGTTCCCAATCAGAGACAACGATAAGCACCTGACTCTAATTGAGAATCGCCTCAGGCAGCCAAGCCTATATCACACCCCTAAACAGCCGCAATCCCAAATAATACAAACCCCAATACGAAACACAACATATAAACCCATGTCACACCCTGGCCTACCCAAACATATAACAAAAACACAAAATACAATGACCAAGGCGTGACACCAGGACGACGTGACCCCCAGTGTGACCCAGGACGACGTGACCCAGAACGACGTGACCCAGAACGGCATGACCCAGAACGATCTCTTCAAGTAGAAATAGAAAAGTGCCTCATAATACCTGTTTTTCAAGGTAATATTATATTTCAGACAATTGCGTTTGTATTTCATTTCAATCCCAGCTCGTATTCTACAGCATAATATAACAGACAAGAGTATTTTAATTACGCTTTTCATTTCCGGAACAATGTGTGTGTGTGTGTGTGTGTGTGTGTGTGTGTGTGTGTGTGTGTGTGTGTGTGTGTGTGTGTGTGTGTGTGTGTGTGTGTGTGTGTGTGTGTGTGTGTGTGTGTGTGTGTGTGTGTGTGTGTGTGTGTGTGTGTGTGTGTGTGTGTGTGTGTGAGAGAGAGTGGGAGTGTGTGAGAGAGAGTGGGAGTGTGTGAGAGAGAGAGCGAGAGAGGAGAGAGAGGAGAGAGTGAGAGATGGAGAGCGAGAGAGAGAGGGAGAGAGAGAGAGAGAGAGAGAGAGAGAGAGAGAGAGAGAGAGAGAGAGAGAGAGAGAGAGAGAGAGAGAGAGAGAGAGAGAGAGAGAGAGAGAGAGAGATTGCATGTGCAACTGGGACAGTAGATTGCGTGTTCCTAAAGACATACATGAAGTTCCTCATCTGGCCACCAGGGGGACTCAGTGAGGCTACTCTGGTGTGCTGTGTGCTCAGCATGAGGAGATATCATTGATATCGGCCCTAACAAACGAATAAACCTCCCTGCTTGTGGGACCATTTAGCATGCTCATTGTCCGACAATCTAAAAAAAAGAGTCACCTCTCTCATTACAACTCTCCTTTCTCTGTTACAAAGCAGCTATGATACCAAATTAAATAAAATTGTATTCATCTTCTGGATATATACACAGGGTATCAGGTAATAACCTGGCTGTATACACAGGGTACCAGGTACCTTTATTTAACCAGGCAAGTCAGTTAAGAACACATTCTTATTTTCAATGACGGCCTAGGAACAGTGGGCTAACTGCCTGTTCAGTGGCAGAACGACAGATTTGTACCTTGTCAGCTCTGTTTTTTTTAACTTGCAACCTTCCGGTCACTAGGCCAACGCTCTAACCACTAGGCTACCCTAGCTATATACACAGGGTACCAGGTAATAACATGGCTATATACACAGGGTACCAGGTAATAACATGGCTATATACACAGGGTACCAGGTAATAACATGGCTATATACAGGAGGTACCAGGTAATAACATGGCTATATACAGGAGGTACCAGGTAATAACATGGCTGTATACAGGAGGTACCAGGTAATAACATGGCTATATACAGGAGGTACCAGGTAATAACATGGCTATATACACTGGGTACCAGGTAATAACATGGCTATATACAGGAGGTACCAGGTAATAACATGGCTATATACAGGAGGTACCAGGTAATAACATGGCTATATACACTGGGTACCAGGTAATAACATGGCTATATACAGGAGGTACCAGGTAATAACATGGCTATATACAGGAGGTACCAGGTAATAACATGGCTGTATACAGGAGGTACCAGGTAATAACATGGCTATATACAGGAGGTACCAGGTAATAACATGGCTGTATACAGGAGGTACTGTATACAGGAGGTACCAGGTAATAACATGGCTATATACAGGAGGTACCAGGTAATAACATGGCTGTATACAGGAGGTACCAGGTAATAACATGGCTGTATACAGGAGGTACCAGGTAATAACATGGCTATATACAGGAGGTACCAGGTAATAACATGGCTATATACAGGAGGTACCAGGTAATAACATGGCTATATACAGGAGGTACCAGGTAATAACATGGCTATATACAGGAGGTACCAGGTAATAACATGGCTATATACACTGGGTACCAGGTAATAACATGGCTATATACAGGAGGTACCAGGTAATAACATGGCTATATACAGGAGGTACCAGGTAATAACATGGCTGTATACAGGAGGTACCAGGTAATAACATGGCTATATACAGGAGGTACCAGGTAATAACATGGCTATATACACAGGGTACCAGGTACCTTTATTTTACTAGGCAAGTCAGTTAAGAACACATTCTTATTTTCAATGACGGCCTAGGAACAGTGGGCTAACTGCCTGTTCAGTGGCAGAACGACAGATTTGTACCTTGTCAGCTCTGTTTTTTTAAACTTGCAACCTTCCGGTTACTAGGCCAACGCTCTAACCACTAGGCTACCCTAGCTATATACACAGGGTACCAGGTAATAACATGGCTATATACACAGGGTACCAGGTAATAACATGGCTATATACACAGGGTACCAGGTAATAACTTGGCTATATACACAGGGTACCAGGTGAGCAACCTCAGGGATGATGGGGCCACAGAGCCCCCACTGACATCTGAGTAACCTCAGGGATTATGGGGGCCCCTGAGCCCCCACTGACAGCTGAGTAACTTTTTCATTATATTTCATTATATTTCATTATATTTCATTAAACCTCAGGGATTTGTCTTATCTTAGCAATTTCTTCCCACTAGCTACAGCTGTATCAAAGATAACCTCAGGGATTATGGGGGCCCCTGAGCCCCCACTGACAGCTGAGAAAAACCTCAGGGATTATGGGGCCCCTGTTAGCCTCCACTGACTTTGCTGAGTATCCTCAGGGATTAAGATAATTGGGGTTTAGCCCCCACTGACAGTCTGAGTATTATCCTCAGGGATTATGGGGGCCCCTGAGCCCCCACTGACAGCTGAGTAACCTCAGGGATTATGGGGGCCCCTGAGCCCCCACTGACAGCTGAGAAACCTCAGGGATTATGGGGGCCCCTGAGCCCCCACTGACAGCTGAGTAACCTCAGGGATTATGGGGGCCCCTGAGCCCCCACTGACAGCTGAGTAACCTCAGGATTATATCAAAGGGGCCACAGAGCCCCACTGACAGCTGAGAAACCTCAGGGATTATGGGGGCCCCTGAGCCCCCACTGACAGCTGAGTAACCTCAGGGATTATGGGGGCCCCTGAGCCCCCACTGACAGCTGAGTAACCTCAGGTATTATGGGGGCCATTTGAGCCCCAATGACAGCTGAGTAACCTCAGGGATTATGGGGGCCACAGAGCCCCCACTGACAGCTGAGAAACCTCAGGGATTATGTGGTTTATCCCTGAGCCCCCACTGACAGCTGAGTAACCTCAGGGATTATGGGGGCCCCTGAGCCCCCACTGACAGCTGAGTAACCTCAGGGATTATGGGGGCCCCTGAGCCCCCACTGACAGCTGAGTAACCTCAGGGATTATGGGGGCCACAGAGCCCCCACTGACAGCTGAGAAACCTCAGGGATTATGGGGCCCCCTGAGCCCCCACTGACAGCTGAGTAACCTCAGGGATTATGGGGGCCCCTGAGCCCCCACTGACAACTGAGTAACCAATCAAGTTTAAGACATATACCTTTCGAAATCCAGACGTACCGCCAGTATGATGCACCATGTGATGCTCCGTTTTACACCAGCTGTATTTCTGTACTCTGAAAGTTAGATTTACTTGCCGTATTGAAATGATTAATCCATGAAATATTGTAACAGTGAGAAAAGTGTACAATATGCGTTGACCAGTTAAATCTACCCCGATCCTGACTAATCGTGGTACAGGATGACAGCGGTCCAGTAGTCCTATAAATCTACCCCGATCCTCACTAATCGTGGTACAGGATGACAGCGGTCCAGTAGTCCTATAAATCTACCCCGATCCTGACTAATCGTGGTACAGGATGACAGCGGTCCAGTAGTCCTATAAATCTACCCCGATCCTGACTAATCGTGGTACAGGATGACAACGGTCCAGTAGTCCTATAAATCTACCCCGATCCTGACTAATCGTGGTACTGGATGACAACGGTCCAGTAGTCCTATAAATCTACCCCGATCCTGACTAATCGTGGTACAGGATGACAACGGTCCAGTAGTCCTATAAATCTAGCTCCCGATCCTGACTAATCGTGGTACTGGATGACAACGGTCCACCTAGTCCTATAAATCTACTCCCGATCCTGACTAATCTACAGGATCGGTCCAGTAGTCCTAAAATCTACCACGCGATCCTGACTAATCGTGGTACAGGATGACAACGGTCCAGTAGTCCTATAAATCTACCCCGATCCTGACTAATCGTGGTACAGGATGACAGCGGTCCAGTAGTCCTATAAATCTACCCCGATCCTGACTAATCGTGGTACAGGATGACAGCGGTCCAGTAGTCCTATAAATCTACCCCGATCCTCACTAATCGTGGTACAGGATGACAGCGGTCCAGTAGTCCTATAAATCTACCCCGATCCTGACTAATCGTGGTACAGGATGACAGCGGTCCAGTAGTCCTATAAATCTACCCCGATCCTCACTAATCGTGGTACAGGATGACAGCGGCCCAGTAGTCCTATAAATCTACCCCGATCCTGACTAATCGTGGTGCTGGATGACAGCGGTCCAGTAGTCCTATAAATGACCTTCTTGATCCTGACTAATCGTGGTGCTGGATGACAACGGTCCACTAGTCCTATAAATCTACCCCGATCCTCACTAATCGTGGTGCTGGATGACAGCGGTCCAGTAGTCCTATAAATCCACCCCCCGATCCTCACTAATCGTGGTACAGGATGACAGCGGTCCAGTAGTCCTATAAATCTCCCTCGATCCTGACTAATCGTGGTACAGGATGACAGCTCTCCAGTAGTCCTATAAATCTACCCCGATCCTCACTAATCGTGGTGCTGGATGACAACGGTCCAGTAGTCTATAAATCTACCCCGATCCTGACTAATCGTGGTACAGGATGACAGCGGTCCAGTAGTCCTATAAATCTACCCCGATCCTGACTAATCGTGGTGCTGGATGACAACGGTCCACTAGTCCTATAAATCTACCCCGATCCTCACTAATCGTGGTGCTGGATGACAGCGGTCCAGTAGTCCTATAAATCTACCCCGATCCTCACTAATCGTGGTACAGGATGACAGCGGTCCAGTAGTCCTATAAATCTATCCCCGATCCTCACTAATCGTGGTACTGGATGACAGCGGTCCACTAGTCCTATAAATCTACCCCGATCCTCACTAATCGTGGAACAGGATGACAGCGGTCCACTAGTCCTATAAATCTACCCCGATCCTCACTAATCGTGGTACAGGATGACAGCGGTCCACTAGTCCTATAAATCTACCCTGATCCTCACTAATCGTGGTACTGGATGACAGCGGTCCAGTAGTCCTATAAATCTACCCCGATCCTGACTAATCGTGGTACAGGATGACAACGGTCCAGTAGTCCTATAAATCTACCCCGATCCTGACTAATCGTGGTACAGGATGACAACGGTCCAGTAGTCCTATAAATCTACCCCGATCCTGACTAATCGTGGTACAGGATGACAACGGTCCAGTAGTCCTATAAATCTACCCCGATCCTGACTAATCGTGGTGCTGGATGACAACGGTCCAGTAGTCCTATAAATCTACCCCGATCCTGACTAATCGTGGTACAGGATGACAACGGTCCAGTAGTCCTATAAATCTACCCCGATCCTGACTAATCGTGGTACAGGATGACAACGGTCCAGTAGTCCTATAAATCTACCCTGATCCTGACTAATCGTGGTACTGGATGACAATGGTCCAGTAGTCCTATAAATCTACCCCGATCCTGACTAATCGTGGTACTGGATGACAATGGTCCAGTAGTCCTATAAATCTACCCCGATCCTGACTAATCGTGGTACTGGATGACAATGGTCCAGTAGTCCTATAAATCTACCCCGATCCTCACTAATCGTGGTACAGGATGACAGCGGTCCACTAGTCCTATAAATCTACCCCGATCCTGACTAATCGTGGTGCTGGATGACAATGGTCCAGTAGTCCTATAAATCTACCCCGATCCTCACTAATCGTGGTGCTGGATGACAACGGTCCACTAGTCCTATAAATCTACCCCGATCCTCACTAATCGTGGTGCTGGATGACAACGGTCCAGTAGTCCTATAAATCTACCCGATCCTCACTAATCGTGGTGCTGGATGACAAGGTCCAGTAGTCCTATAAATCTACCCCGATCCTGACTAATCGTGGTGCTGGATGACAACGGTCCAGTAGTCCTATAAATCTACCCCGATCCTCACTAATCGTGGTACAGGATGACAGCGGTCCAGTAGTCCTATAAATCTACCCCGATCCTGACTAATCGTGGTACAGGATGACAACGGTCCAGTAGTCCTATAAATCTACCCCGATCCTGACTAATCGTGGTACAGGATGACAACGGTCCAGTAGTCCTATAAATCTACCCCGATCCTCACTAATCGTGGTACAGGATGACAACGGTCCAGTAGTCCTATAAATCTACCCCGATCCTGACTAATCGTGGTACTGGATGACAACGGTCCAGTAGTCCTATAAATCTACCCCGATCCTGACTAATCGTGGTACAGGATGACAGCGGTCCAGTAGTCCTATAAATCTACCCCGATCCTGACTAATCGTGGTGCTGGATGACAATGGTCCAGTAGTCCTATAAATCTACCCCGATCCTCACTAATCGTGGTACAGGATGACAGCGGTCCAGTAGTCCTATAAATCTACCCCGATCCTCACTAATCGTGGTGCTGGATGACAACGGTCCAGTAGTCCTATAAATCTACCCCGATCCTGACTAATCGTGGTACAGGATGACAGCGGTCCAGTAGTCCTATAAATCTACCCCGATCCTCACTAATCGTGGTGCTGGATGACAACGGTCCAGTAGTCCTATAAATCTACCCCGATCCTCACTAATCGTGGTACAGGATGACAGCGGTCCAGTAGTCCTATAAATCTACCCCGATCCTCACTAATCGTGGTACAGGATGACAGCGGTCCAGTAGTCCTATAAATCTACCCCGATCCTGACTAATCGTGGTACAGGATGACAGCGGTCCAGTAGTCCTATAAATCTACCCCGATCCTCACTAATCGTGGTGCTGGATGACAACGGTCCAGTAGTCCTATAAATCTACCCCGATCCTGACTAATCGTGGTACAGGATGACAGCGGTCCAGTAGTCCTATAAATCTACCCCGATCCTCACTAATCGTGGTGCTGGATGACAACGGTCCAGTAGTCCTATAAATCTACCCCGATCCTCACTAATCGTGGTGCTGGATGACAGCGGTCCAGTAGTCCTATAAATCTACCCCGATCCTCACTAATCGTGGTACAGGATGACAGCGGTCCAGTAGTCCTATAAATCTACCCCGATCCTCACTAATCGTGGTACTGGATGACAGCGGTCCACTAGTCCTATAAATCTACCCCGATCCTCACTAATCGTGGAACAGGATGACAGCGGTCCACTAGTCCTATAAATCTACCCCGATCCTCACTAATCGTGGTACAGGATGACAGCGGTCCACTAGTCCTATAAATCTACCCTGATCCTCACTAATCGTGGTACTGGATGACAGCGGTCCAGTAGTCCTATAAATCTACCCCGATCCTGACTAATCGTGGTACAGGATGACAACGGTCCAGTAGTCCTATAAATCTACCCCGATCCTGACTAATCGTGGTACAGGATGACAACGGTCCAGTAGTCCTATAAATCTACCCCGATCCTGACTAATCGTGGTACAGGATGACAACGGTCCAGTAGTCCTATAAATCTACCCCGATCCTGACTAATCGTGGTGCTGGATGACAACGGTCCAGTAGTCCTATAAATCTACCCCGATCCTGACTAATCGTGGTACAGGATGACAACGGTCCAGTAGTCCTATAAATCTACCCCGATCCTGACTAATCGTGGTACAGGATGACAACGGTCCAGTAGTCCTATAAATCTACCCTGATCCTGACTAATCGTGGTACTGGATGACAATGGTCCAGTAGTCCTATAAATCTACCCCGATCCTGACTAATCGTGGTACTGGATGACAATGGTCCAGTAGTCCTATAAATCTACCCCGATCCTGACTAATCGTGGTACTGGATGACAATGGTCCAGTAGTCCTATAAATCTACCCCGATCCTCACTAATCGTGGTACAGGATGACAGCGGTCCACTAGTCCTATAAATCTACCCCGATCCTGACTAATCGTGGTGCTGGATGACAATGGTCCAGTAGTCCTATAAATCTACCCCGATCCTCACTAATCGTGGTGCTGGATGACAACGGTCCACTAGTCCTATAAATCTACCCCGATCCTCACTAATCGTGGTGCTGGATGACAACGGTCCAGTAGTCCTATAAATCTACCCCGATCCTCACTAATCGTGGTGCTGGATGACAACGGTCCAGTAGTCCTATAAATCTACCCCGATCCTGACTAATCGTGGTGCTGGATGACAACGGTCCAGTAGTCCTATAAATCTACCCCGATCCTCACTAATCGTGGTACAGGATGACAGCGGTCCAGTAGTCCTATAAATCTACCCCGATCCTGACTAATCGTGGTACAGGATGACAACGGTCCAGTAGTCCTATAAATCTACCCCGATCCTGACTAATCGTGGTACAGGATGACAACGGTCCAGTAGTCCTATAAATCTACCCCGATCCTCACTAATCGTGGTACAGGATGACAACGGTCCAGTAGTCCTATAAATCTACCCCGATCCTGACTAATCGTGGTACTGGATGACAACGGTCCAGTAGTCCTATAAATCTACCCCGATCCTGACTAATCGTGGTACAGGATGACAGCGGTCCAGTAGTCCTATAAATCTACCCCGATCCTGACTAATCGTGGTGCTGGATGACAATGGTCCAGTAGTCCTATAAATCTACCCCGATCCTGACTAATCGTGGTACAGGATGACAGCGGCCCAGTAGTCCTATAAATCTACCCCGATCCTCACTAATCGTGGTGCTGGATGACAACGGTCCAGTAGTCCTATAAATCTACCCCGATCCTGACTAATCGTGGTACAGGATGACAGCGGTCCAGTAGTCCTATAAATCTACCCCGATCCTCACTAATCGTGGTGCTGGATGACAACGGTCCAGTAGTCCTATAAATCTACCCCGATCCTCACTAATCGTGGTACAGGATGACAGCGGTCCAGTAGTCCTATAAATCTACCCCGATCCTCACTAATCGTGGTACAGGATGACAGCGGTCCAGTAGTCCTATAAATCTACCCCGATCCTGACTAATCGTGGTACAGGATGACAGCGGTCCAGTAGTCCTATAAATCTACCCCGATCCTCACTAATCGTGGTGCTGGATGACAACGGTCCAGTAGTCCTATAAATCTACCCCGATCCTGACTAATCGTGGTACAGGATGACAGCGGTCCAGTAGTCCTATAAATCTACCCCGATCCTCACTAATCGTGGTGCTGGATGACAACGGTCCAGTAGTCCTATAAATCTACCCCGATCCTCACTAATCGTGGTGCTGGATGACAGCGGTCCAGTAGTCCTATAAATCTACCCCGATCCTCACTAATCGTGGTACAGGATGACAGCGGTCCAGTAGTCCTATAAATCTACCCCGATCCTCACTAATCGTGGTACTGGATGACAGCGGTCCACTAGTCCTATAAATCTACCCCGATCCTCACTAATCGTGGAACAGGATGACAGCGGTCCACTAGTCCTATAAATCTACCCCGATCCTCACTAATCGTGGTACAGGATGACAGCGGTCCACTAGTCCTATAAATCTACCCTGATCCTCACTAATCGTGGTACTGGATGACAGCGGTCCAGTAGTCCTATAAATCTACCCCGATCCTGACTAATCGTGGTACAGGATGACAACGGTCCAGTAGTCCTATAAATCTACCCCGATCCTGACTAATCGTGGTACAGGATGACAACGGTCCAGTAGTCCTATAAATCTACCCCGATCCTGACTAATCGTGGTACAGGATGACAACGGTCCAGTAGTCCTATAAATCTACCCCGATCCTGACTAATCGTGGTGCTGGATGACAACGGTCCAGTAGTCCTATAAATCTACCCCGATCCTGACTAATCGTGGTACAGGATGACAACGGTCCAGTAGTCCTATAAATCTACCCCGATCCTGACTAATCGTGGTACAGGATGACAACGGTCCAGTAGTCCTATAAATCTACCCTGATCCTGACTAATCGTGGTACTGGATGACAATGGTCCAGTAGTCCTATAAATCTACCCCGATCCTGACTAATCGTGGTACTGGATGACAATGGTCCAGTAGTCCTATAAATCTACCCCGATCCTGACTAATCGTGGTACTGGATGACAATGGTCCAGTAGTCCTATAAATCTACCCCGATCCTCACTAATCGTGGTACAGGATGACAGCGGTCCACTAGTCCTATAAATCTACCCCGATCCTGACTAATCGTGGTGCTGGATGACAATGGTCCAGTAGTCCTATAAATCTACCCCGATCCTCACTAATCGTGGTGCTGGATGACAACGGTCCACTAGTCCTATAAATCTACCCCGATCCTCACTAATCGTGGTGCTGGATGACAACGGTCCAGTAGTCCTATAAATCTACCCCGATCCTCACTAATCGTGGTGCTGGATGACAACGGTCCAGTAGTCCTATAAATCTACCCCGATCCTGACTAATCGTGGTGCTGGATGACAACGGTCCAGTAGTCCTATAAATCTACCCCGATCCTCACTAATCGTGGTACAGGATGACAGCGGTCCAGTAGTCCTATAAATCTACCCCGATCCTGACTAATCGTGGTACAGGATGACAACGGTCCAGTAGTCCTATAAATCTACCCCGATCCTGACTAATCGTGGTACAGGATGACAACGGTCCAGTAGTCCTATAAATCTACCCCGATCCTCACTAATCGTGGTACAGGATGACAACGGTCCAGTAGTCCTATAAATCTACCCCGATCCTGACTAATCGTGGTACTGGATGACAACGGTCCAGTAGTCCTATAAATCTACCCCGATCCTGACTAATCGTGGTACAGGATGACAATGGTCCAGTAGTCCTATAAATCTACCCCGATCCTCACTAATCGTGGTGCTGGATGACAACGGTCCAGTAGTCCTATTAATCTACCCCGATCCTCACTAATCGTGGTACAGGATGACAACGGTCCAGTCGTCCTGAAACGTGACTCCAGGTTTAAACTACTATGAATGCATATTCTTGATTCCATTTGAAAGGAAACACTTTGAAGTTCGTGGAAATGTGAAATGAATGTCGAACAATAAAACACATTAGATCTGGTAAAAGATAATACAATGAAAAAAAAACATGTTTTTAGGTTTTGTCCACTAGATGGCAGCAGTGTATGTCCAAAGTTTTAGACTGATCCAATGAACCATTGCATTTCTGTTCAAAATATTTTCTTTATTGTTTTGGTTAGGTCAGGGTGTGACATGGGTGATGTATGAGTTTTTGGACTGTCTAAGGGTTTTGTAGGTTTTTGGGGTTGTTTATCATCTAGGTGTGTATATATGTCTATGGTTGTCTAGATTGGTTCTCAATGAGAGGCTGGTGTGTATCGTTGTCTCTGATTGGGAACCATATTTAGGCAGCCATCTTCTTTGGGTATTTGGTGGGTTATTATCTATGTCTATGTGTAGTTGCCTGTGTCTGCACTAGTGTTATATAGCTTCACGGTCGGTTTGTTGTTTTTGTATAGTTTGTTAAGTGTTCTTCGTCTTCATTAAAAAGTATGTATTCATCTCACGCTGTGCCTTGGTGTCCCCATTCAACGAACGTGACCGTTGTATCAAGACTCCCCAAATGTGCCTAATTGGTTAATTAATAACTTTTTAAGTTCATAATTGTTCACTCTCCTCAAACAATAGCATGGTATTATTTCACTGTAACAGCTACTGTAAATTAAACAGTACAGTTAGATGAACAAGAATGTAAGCTTTCTGCCCATATCAGATATGTCTACGTCCTGAGAAATGTTCTTGTTACTTACAACCTCATGCTAATCGCTTTAGCCTACATTAGCTCAACCTCATGCTAATCACATTAGCCTACATTAGCCCAACCTCATGCTAATTGCATTAGCCTACATTAGCCCAACCTCATGCTAATCACATTAGCCTACATTAGCTCAACCTCATGCTAATTGCATTAGCCTACGTTAGCTCAACAGACGCGCAGAGGGGGACCCACCGATCAATCCTGTAGAGGATATAATCCACAACTGCTAGCATCCCTGAGAAACAACTACATGGAAGTGACAGTCATAGATATAAGTGGGTATTACTGACAGTGGCTACGGATAGCGGCTGACATTTAACATGATACAAAATTGTAAAAAATAAAACGGAGAAAAGCTCAGGCACAAAAGCTAGAAATCGTAAATCGACTCAGTAGGTTTTGGAGATGTACTCTCATTTGTTTATGGCTGCTGAAGCCTGGTTATAGCCAAGTTATAACGTCAGCATTTCATCAACTTCACAGTGGGAAAGCTGACATGCTGACAGTTTACTGTCCATATGAATGGTTTTACATTTGTCTCCAATGATCAACTAGTTCTAAAAACAAATGTAATTTATATTTACAATCCCCCTTTTTACTAATTTACCTCTTATCAATAACGCTTATCAATTTGTAAATTACAGGGCATGTAGAATGGAACCCACATGAGAGAGGGGAGATAGAGAGAGAAGGGGAGAGAGAGAGAGAAGGGGAGAGAGAGAGGGGAAAGGGGAGAGAGAGAGGGGAGAGAGAGAGAGAAGGGGAGAGAGAGGAGAGAGAAGGGGAGAGAGAGAGGGGTGAGGGGAGAGAGAAGGGAGGGAGAGAGAGAGAGAGAGAGAGAGAGAGAGAGAGAGAGAGAGAGAGAGAGAGAGAGAGAGAGAGAGAGAGAGAGAGAGAGAAGGGGAGAGAGAGAGAGAGAAGGGAGAGAGAGAGGGGTGAGGGGAGAGAGAGAGGGGTGAGGGGAGAGAGAGAGAGAGGGGAGAGAGAGGAGAGAGAAGGGGAGAGAGAGAGGGGTGAGGGGGGGGAGAGAGAGAGAGAGAGAGAGAGAGAGAGAGAGAGAGGAGGGGAGAGAGAGAAGGGGAGAGAGTGAGGGGAAAGGGGAGAGAGAGAGGGGAGAGAGAGAGAGAAGGGGAGAGAGAGAGGAGAGAAGGAGAGGACAGGAATGGTCTCTACAAGCAGAAGCACTACACTATACGAGCTAACATAGGAGAGGACAGGAATGGTCTCTACAAGCAGAAGCACTACACTACACTATACGAGCTAACATAGGAGAGGACAGGAACGGTCTCTACAAGCACTACACAACACTATACGAGCTAACATAGGAGAGGACAGGAACGGTCTCTACAAGCAGAAGCACTACACTACACTATACGAGCTAACATAGGAGAGGACAGGAACGGTCTCTACAAGCAGAAGCACTACACTATATGAGCTAACACAGGAGAGGACGGGAACTGTCTCTACAAGCAGAAGCACTACACTACACTATACGAGCTAACATAGGAGAGGACAGGAACGGTCTCTACAAGCAGAAGCACTACACTATACGAGCTAACATATGAGAGGACAGGAACGGTCTCTACAAGCACTACACTATACGAGCTAACATAGGAGAGGACAGGAACGGTTTCTACAAGCACTACACAACACTATACGAGCTAACATTAGGAGAGGAGATAAGAGTTGAGGGGTCATATGAAATGGTTATTTCTCTTGGATTGGTATTTTTTTCTCTGATTATATTTAGATTCATCCTCTCGTGCTTTAAACCAACAGTTTTTTAAACCAACTGCCTCCCCCCAGCCCTCTCTCTCTCTTTTTCCCTCTCATTCTCTCTCCTCCTCCTCTTTCTCTCTCTCTCTCTCTCTCTCTCTCTCTCTCTCTCTCTCTCTCTCTCTCTCTCTCTCTCTCTCTCTCTCTCTCTCTTTTTTGCCCTCTCATTCTCTCTCCTCCTCCTCTCTTACTCTCTCTCTCTCTTTTTCCCTCTCCTGCTCCTCTTTCTCTCACACTCTCTCTCTCTCTCTCTTCTCTCTCTCTCTCTTTTTGCCCTCTCATTCTCTCTCTTCCTCTCTCTCTCTCTCTCTCTCTCTCTCTCTCTCTCTCTCTTTTTGCCCTCTCTCTCTCTCTCCTCTCTCTCTCTCTCTCTCTCTCTCTCTCTCTCTCTCTCTCTCTCTCTCTCTCTCTCTCTCTCTCTCTCTCTCTCTCTCTCTCTCTCTCTCTCTCTCTCTCTCTCTCTCTCTCTCTCTCTCTCTCTCTCTCTCTCTCTCTCTCTCTCTCTCTCTCTCTCTCTCTCTCTCTCTCTCTCTCTCTCTCTCTCTCTCTCTCTCTCTCCTAGTGACAAGTGTTATGTATTGAATTATCCCGGCGTTCCCAGGCTCAGAGGTTTGATTCAACATTCCCAGCTGGACGACTGGAGCGCTGCTGACCGGAATATCTGAATGAAAGACTTGCTGATTGTTTTCTATCCTGGATTTGAACAAATTCTCCCTCGTGGATAATTGGACCTTGTAGATTGGTGAAGGAAAATCATTGGGAATGACTTTGGGTTCATTGGAGAATAATCTTCAGAACCATTTGGCCATTCTTTGACCTCCTCTTTAGGCCTTGTGTCGATTCTTCTGGAGTTGAATAGCTTCTCTGTGTCGTTCCCATCTAAATCCTTCAATCAAGGGTTAGATATCGCAGGGGGGCAGATAGGTAAGTAACACAGGGGTGTATTGCCCCCCTAGCAGAGCGATGCTGGAGGGGAAAAAGAAGAACGGAGTCGCCTCTACCATCAGCAGCGCCAAAAACAACCAGACCCCTTCCACTTTCCCGAACACTGTTGATGCAGCACGCCGGTGAGTCAACGAAGGACGGGGGTCAGGGGTCGGGGCTTGTGTAATAACTGCGAGGTAAATGCGGTTTTCAAACTGAGGACTAGGGTCGGGGGTCGGGGGTCGGGGCTTGTGAAGACAAGGGTTACAGCAGGTGGTCCGCATTTTGTTTTGTGTGAAAGATATTTATTTTTCATGAATATCGACAACAGAATATCATCGTGGATACCATTTTTTTATGTCTCTTGTGTCCAATATGATAGTTTCACGAGGTAGTTTCACAAGCCAATGCTATCTAGCGTTAGCACAACGACTGGAAGTCGAGGGAACAGTTTGCATGCTAAGGAAGTAGATAAATGGCTTCATTGAGGTAGTTTCACAAGCCAATGCTATCTAGCGTTAGCACAACGACTGGAAGTCGAGGGAACAGTTTGCATGCTAAGGAAGTTGATAAATGGCTTCATTGCCAAAATCTCCAACTATCCCTTTAACATGGAGGAAATTACAGGGTTTTTTCTGTCTAGAAAGTTCTTAGGCGGGCCGTCTAAGTGGTAATATTGGGGACATATAAAAGCACGGAGAAAATATATTGAACTATATATATTGTTTTTAATAATACCATCTTTGAAAACTAACAATCAAATAAAAGCTAGACGGTCAGGGAGGTTAATAAATTAAAATACAAACGGGTATTCAGTATTCAAACAAACCCATTGATTTGGATATGTTTGAGCAGAAAAACACAGCATTAACCATGGTTAAATGCATTGATTGAAAGAAATGTGCTTTAAAAAAAGCAAAATTGTCTCTCAGCTGCATGGAAAAATGTGTAGAATTGCAGAAAATCTGCTTTACAATACACTTCCTCTCGGATGACGTCTGGCTAACAGGCTACGCTAAAGTTTACACTTCCTCTCTGATGCCAAGATAGCTAGAAAGGTAACAGGCTACGCTAAAGTTTACACTTCCTCTCGGACGACGAGATACCTGTCTGGCTAACAGGCTACGCTAAAGTTTACACAAACTCTCGGACGCCAAGGTACCTGTCTGGCTAACAGGCTACGCTAAAGTTTACACAAACTCTCGGACGCCAAGGTACCTGTCTGGCTAACAGGCTACGCTAAAGTTTACACAAACTCTCGGACAACAAGATACCTGTCTGGCTAACAGGCTATGCTAAAGTTTACACTTCCTCTCGGACACCATGGTACCTGTCTGGCTAACAGGCTACGCTAAGGTTTACACTTCCTCTCGGACGACCAGATACCTGTCTGGCTAACAGGCTATGCTAAATTTACACTTCCTCTCGGATGACGTCTAGCTAACAGGCTATGCTAAATTTACACTTCCTCTCGGACGACAAGATACATGTCTAGCTAACAGGCTACGCTAAAGTTTACACTTCCTCTCTGATGCCAAGATACCCGTCTAGCTAACAGGCTACGCTAAAGGTTACACTTCTTCTTCCCATGAACTGTGGGGGGATCAAAATAATGAAACTGTCACCAAAATATTTTCATTTTAAAATGTGCATTACTTGCCATTGTCATTCACTGGATAATAAGACAAGACATTGTATATTTTTTGGGCCAACAAACGTGGGTCCCTGGGTCGCTGGTTAACCTGGGAGGGATCCCTGGGATGGAAAACGTTTACCTGACACTTTTAATTAAGTCAGTTCTACAGTGCTATGTAGTTTGAGTTCTACAGTGCTACGTAGTTTGAGTTCTACAGTGCTACGTAGTTTGAGTTCTACAGTGCTACGTAGTTTTAGTTCTACAGTGCTACGTAGTTTGAGTTCTACAGTGCTTTGTAGTTTGAGTTCTACAGTGCTACGTAGTTTTAGTTCTACAGTGCTACGTAGTTTGAGTTCTACAGTGCTACGTAGTTTTAGTTCTACAGTGCTATGTAGTTTGAGTTCTACAGTGCTACGTAGTTTGAGTTCTACAGTTGTACATACACATGGTTAGCAGATGTTATTGGTCACATGGTTAGCAGATGTTATTGGTCACATGGTTAGCAGATGTTATTGGTCACATGGTCAGCATATGTTATTGGTCACATGGTTAGCAGATGTTATTGGTCACATACACATGGTTAGCAGATGTTATTGGTCACATACACATGGTCAGCAGATGTTATTGGTCACATGGTTAGCAGATGTTATTGGTCACATGGTTAGCAGATGTTATTGGTCACATGGTGAGCAGATGTTATTGGTCACATGGTTAACAGATGTTATTGGTCACATGGTTAGCAGATGTTATTGGTCACATGGTTTGCAGATGTTATTGGTCACATGGTTTGCAGATGTTATTGGTCACATGGTTTGCAGATGTTATTGGTCACATGGTTAGCAGATGTTATTGGTCACATGGTTAGCAGATGTTATTGGTCACATGGTTGGCAGATGTTATTGGTCACATGGTTAGGTTAGCAGATGTTATTGGTCACATGGTTAGCAGATGTTATTGGTCACATGGTTAGCATATGTTATTGGTCACATACACATGGTTAGCAGATGTTATTGGTCACATGGTTAGCAGATGTTATTGGTCACATGGTTGGCAGATGTTATTGGTCAGATGGTTAACAGATGTTATTGGTCACATACACCTGGTTAGCAGATGTTATTGGTCACATACACCTGGTTAGCAGATGTTATTGGTCACATGGTTAGCAGATGTTATTGGTCACATGGTTAGCAGATGTTATTGGTCACATGGTTAGCAGATGTTATTGGTCACATGGTTAGCAGATGTTATTGGTCACATGGTTAGCAGATGTTAATTAGTAGATGTTATTGCGAGTGTAGAGAAATGCTTCTAGTTCTGACATGGCAGTAATATCTAACAGGTCATATCTAACATTTCCACAACAAAACCTAATACACAGAATCTATTAAAGGAATGGGATGAGAATACATAAGGATGAAATATATGGATGAGCAGTGACAGAGCGGCTAAGATGTAATAGATAGTATAGAATAAATAGTAAAGGATGCAGTATACAGTAGATACATATGAGATGCAAGATATGTAAACATTATTAAAGTGGAATTATTAAAGTGGATTATAGCTGGTCCCTGACCCAAGAGGGATTGCAGCTTGCTGGTCCCTGACCCAAGAGGGATTGCAGCTTGCTGGTCCCTGACCCAAGAGGGATTGCAGCTTGCTGGTCCCTGACCCAAGAGGGATTGCAGCTTGCTGGTCCCTGACCCAAGAGGGATTGTAGCTTGCTGGTCCCTGACCCAAGGGGGATTGCAGCTTGCTGGTCCCTGACCCAAGAGGGATTGTAGCTTGCTGGTCCCTGACCCAAGGGGGATTGCAGCTTGCTGGTCCCTGACCCAAGAGGGATTGCAGCTTGCTGGTCCCTGACCCAAGAGGGATTGCAGCTTGCTGGTCCCTGACCCAAGAGGGATTGTAGCTTGCTGGTCCCTGACCCAAGGGGGATTGCAGCTTGCTGGTCCCTGACCCAAGAGGGATTGCAGCTTGCTGGTCCCTGACCCAAGAGGGATTGCAGCTTGCTGGTCCCTGACCCAAGAGGGATTGTAGCTTGCTGGTCCCTGACCCAAGGGGGATTGCAGCTTGCTGGTCCCTGACCCAAGAGGGATTGTAGCTTGCTGGTCCCTGACCCAAGAGGGATTGTAGCTTGCTGGTCCCTGACCCAAGAGGGATTGCAGCTTGCTGGTCCCTGACCCAAGGGGGATTGCAGCTTGCTGGTCCCTGACCCAAGAGGGATTGCAGCTTGCTGGTCCCTGACCCAAGAGGGATTGCAGCTTGCTGGTCCCTGACCCAAGAGGGATTGCAGCTTGCTGGTCCCTGACCCAAGAGGGATTGCAGCTTGCTGGTCCCTGACCCAAGAGGGATTGCAGTTTGCTGGTCCCTGACCCAAGAGGGAAAGCTAAGAAAGCTTTCAACATTTTGTTTTACCATGGAATTATCAGCATATATTTAACATGGAAATGTCCCATTCACTTCCATTCATATTCCGGCTGGGTTACCATCAGACGAGTCCCATGACACCATCTTGTTCAAGAGAGTCTCTGTAGCTCCTCCCACCGCAGATATCTATAGCTTAAAACAGACAGATTTTTAATGGAGAATTTGTTATCATGCTAATTTGATTTCCACGGGGGGGGGGCATCGACTCTAGGTTATAATAGAGCAGATTTACAATGCAGCACCAAACATTACAAACCAACATGACCTACCCTTCATAACAGGCTTTTGCTTTTGAACAATGATGATTGAGTTGTATTCATAAAATACCTGGTCGGCTGTTGTATCTAGTGACTGTTCCATCTCCTCAAGCTTTGTCAACAAATGCATCGTTCTAATTTGTTTGTGTAAATACAAAGAAAAGCCTTATTGAAGTTGATAGTGGAATGTAGAACATAGAACATGGAATTATGGAATTATAGAACCACAGAACAGAAACCATAGAACTCTGGA
The DNA here is from genome assembly GCF_021184085.1 of Oncorhynchus gorbuscha. Lineage (NCBI taxonomy): Eukaryota > Metazoa > Chordata > Actinopteri > Salmoniformes > Salmonidae > Oncorhynchus > Oncorhynchus gorbuscha. The sequence goes on from NC_060197.1 coordinate 48,532,668, forward strand.
CCCACGACACCGCAGAATATGAAACACAGAGCAATGGGAACCACAAAGAGCATATAACTATGGAACCACATAGAACGTAGAACAAGGAACTATAAACTAATAGGTTGAAACAGCGCTAGTGAATCATAGTGCAGCTGCATCCTGACATGGATGAGACGAATCATCGGATATAGATGTGTTTATAGTAAGGCTCTCTCTGATCCAGCAATCCTGTTGCTGTTATAAGACAAGACCTACTTCACCACTCAATGAGAGAGACAGAGAGACAGAGAGACAGAGAGACAGAGAGACAGAGAGACAGAGAGACAGACAGACAGACAGACAGACAGACAGACAGACAGACAGACAGACAGACAGACAGACAGACAGACAGACAGACAGACAGACAGACAGACAGACAGACAGACAGACAGACAGACAGAGAGGGAGGGACAGAGAGACAGAGACAGAGAGAGGGAGACAGGGACCGAGGGAGAGAGAGAGAGACAGAGAGATGACCGTGGCTGGGAGAGACTGACCTTGTTGAAAGAGACAGAGAGAGAGAGCTTTGAGTTGAGGGACCTGCTCTGTTCCAGAGAGAGTTCCATAGAATGCTCTGCAGAGAGTTGCATTTAGTTCCAGAGAATGCTCTGCAGTTCCAGAGAGTTGCATTTAGTTCCATAGAATGTTCTGCAGTTCCATAGAGTTGCATTTAGTTCCAGAGATGCTCTGGGAGTTCCATAGAGAGAAACAGAGAGTTGCATTTAGTTCCATAGAATGACCGTGGCTGGGAACAGAGACTGACCTTGTTGTACATTCTAAAAATGACACAATTTACGAGGCCCCTTCAAGTGCTTTGTCCTCCAAGTTGTTATGGGACCTGCTCTGTTCCACCTGTTAGTTTTCCAAAGTTGCATTTAAGTTCCATAGAATGCTCTGCAGTTCCATAGAGTTGCATTTAGTTCCATAGAATGCTCTGCAGTTCCATAGAGTTGCATTTAGTTCCATAGAATGTTCTGCAGTTCCATAGAGTTGCATTTAGTTCCATAGAATGCTCTGCAGTTCCATAGAGTTGCATTTAGTTCCATAGAATGCTCTGCAGTTCCATAGAGTTGCATTTAGTTCCATAGAATGCTCTGCAGTTCCATAGAGTTGCATTTAGTTCCATAGAATGCTCTGCAGTTCCATAGAGTTGCATTTAGTTCCATAGAATGCTCTGCAGTTCCATAGAGTTGCATTTAGTTCCATAGAATGCTCTGCAGTTCCATAGAGTTGCATAGAAGGCTCTAAGACTGCATAAGGCCCATTCACACCTCATTGTTCATAGCCCCAGGCAAGGACTGACCCTGGGCTAGCTTATCCCATATTCATACAAGCCTGGGGCGGCAGGGTAGCCTAGTGGTTAGAACGTTGGGCCAGTAACCAAAAGGTTGCAAGATCAAATCCCTGAGCTGACAAGGTAAAATTCTGTCCTTCTGCCCCTGACCAAGGCAGTTAACCCACTGTTCATTGGCCATGATTGAAAATAAGAATTTGTTTTTAACTGACTTGCCTAGTTAAATAAAGGTAAAAAATACAATTTGTTAACCCTGGGCTAAGCTTTAGCTCTGGGCTAAGGATTCACACTTGCTGTATCCTAGTCTAGGGCTAATGGACAAACACAGCACGCAACCAATGTCACCTGCAGGGGCATTAATGAGTCCTGAAGGGGCATTAATGAGTCCTGAAGGGGCATTAATGAGTCCTGAAGGGGCATTACTGAGTCCTGAAGGGGCATTAATGAGTCCTGAAGGGGCATTAATGAGTCCTGAAGGGGCATTACTGAGTCCTGAAGGGGCATTAATGAGTCCTGAAGGGGCATTAATGAGTCCTGAAGGGGCATTACATTTAAGTCAAAGCTCTAGCCATACCATTCAGGCCCTGCCCGAACTCGAACTCAGAAATACAGTAACTTCCTCCGTAAGCTAGCTGCTTGTCTCTTGTCTGGCCCTGGCTCCTCACTGGCCCTGCTCTGTGTGTGAGTAACCATAGCAACAGCTCAGTTTTGTGCTGATCCTTCCATGAGAGAGCAGCTGTTAGCTGACATTAGCTAGCTACTTTTCGTCAATCAAAACTCAGACAAAACTAATTTGAGATAATCTCTCCAGTTGACTCAGACAACGTTTTGATCTCTGGGGTAGTCAGGTGTCACACGGGTATGTAAATTAAGTGAAAGTACAGCTTTTGTTATTGGACAGTAAAACTTCTATGCGTTTTTGACGTTTTCATACTGGCTGTTTTGGCACCGTGTTTCTGGGGTTAACCCCCGAAAAGTAAGGTGCTTACCTTGCTCTGGAGCACGGCCAGCTAGCCCTGGGATAAGGTCGGTGCTAGCCCAATTTAGAATGTGCAACTGTGAACATGCCTATAGAGTTCCGTAGAATGTTTTACAGTTCTACACAGCTCTTCAGAGTTCCATAGAATGTTTTACAGTTCTACACAGCTCTTCAGAGTTCCATAGAATGTTTTACAGTTCTACACAGCTCTTCAGAGTTCCATAGAATGTTTTACAGTTCTACACAGCTCTTCAGAGTTCCATAGAATGTTTTACAGGTCTACACAGCTCTTCAGAGTTCCATAGAATGTTTTACAGGTCTACACAGCTCTTCAGAGTTCCATAGAATGTTTTACAGTTCTACACAGCTCTTCAGGGTTCCATAGAATGTTTTACAGTTCTACACAGCTCTTCAGAGTTCTATAGAATGTTTTACAGTTCTACACAGCTCTTCAGAGTTCCATAGAATGTTTTACAGGTCTACACAGCTCTTCAGAGTTCCATAGAATGTTTTACAGTTCTACACAGCTCTTCAGAGTTCCATAGAATGTTTTACAGTTCTACACAGCTCTTCAGTTCCATAGAATGTTTTACAGTTCTACACAGCTCTTCAGAGTTCCATAGAATGTTTTACAGTTCTACACATTCCCTCAGAGACAAGACACAATGCAGCCATGCAGCTATTGGGTCACGCTTCTAACTAAACATCTGCATTGTCTTTAAAGG
>NC_060197.1:48540686-48620686 GCF_021184085.1 Oncorhynchus gorbuscha
TAGAGAGACTATATACAGTAGAGACTATATACAGTAGAGAGACTATATACAGTAGAGAGGCAATATACAGTAGAGAGGCTATATACAGTAGAGAGGCTATATACTGTAGAGAGGCTATATACAGTAGTGAGGCTATATAAAGTAGAGGCTATATACAGTAGAGGCTATATACAGTAGAGAGGTTATATACAGTAGATAGGCTATATACAGTAGATAGGCTATATACAGTAGAGGTTATATACAGTAGAGAGGCTATATAGAGTAGAGAGGCTATATACAGTAGAGGGTTATATACAGTAGAGAGGCTATATACAGTAGAGAGGTTATATTTACATTTACATTACATTTAAGTCATTTAGCAGACGCTCTTATCCAGAGCGACTTATATACAGTAGAGAGGCTATATACAGTAGAAAGGTTATATACATTAGAGAGGCTATATACAGTAGAGAGGCTATACACAGTAGAGAGCCTATATACAGTAGAGAGACTATATACAGTAGAGAGACTATATACAGTCTATAGAGACTATATACAGTAGAGAGGCTATATACAGTCAGAGACTCAGTTATATACAGTAGAGAGGCTATATACAGTAGAGTCTACCTACCAGGTTATATACAGTAGCTCTAGAGGCTATACCTACCAGTAGAGAGGTTTATGTCTATACAGTCAGCTCTAGAGGTTATATACAACTCAGCATGTCTACCTACCAGTCAGCTCTATAGGTTACAACTCAGCATGTCTACCTACCAGTCAGCTCTATTGGTTACAACTCAGCATGTCTACCTACCAGTCAGCTCTATAGCTTACAACGTAGCATGTGTACCTACCAGTCAGCCCTATAGGTTACACTCAGAGAGGTTACAACTCAGCATGTCTACCTACCAGTCAGCTCTATAGGTTACAACAGCATGTCTACCTACCAGTCAGTCTATTGGTTACAACTCAGCATGTCTACCTACCAGTCAGCTCTATAGGTACAACTCAGAATGTTACAATCAGCTCTATAGGTTACAACTCAGCATGTCTACCTACCAGTCAGCTCTATAGGTTACAACTCAGCTCTATAGGTTACAACTCAGCATGTCTACCTACCAGTCAGCTCTATAGGTTACAACTCAGCATGTCTACCTACCAGTCAGCTCTATAGGTTACAACTCAGCTCTATAGGTTACAACTCAACATGTCTACCTACCAGTCAGCTCTATAGGTTACAACTCAGCTCTATAGGTTACAACTCAGCATGTCTACCTACCAGTCAGCTCTATAGGTTACAACTCAGCATGTCTACCTACCAGTCAGCTCTATAGGTTACAACTCAGCATGTCTTCCTACCAGTCAGCTCTATAGGTTACAACTCAGCATGTCTACCTACCAGTCAGCTCTATTGGTTACAACTCAGCATGTCTACCTACCAGTCAGCTCTATAGGTTACAGTGTTCCCTGATGGTTAATTTATCGTTTAGGTTATGTTTTCGGCACGATAGTTAAGAACTCTGGGACTCAAAGGAGCCGAAGTCGTAACCCGACTCCCATGTCATGTGACGAGGGAACTGTCAATCAAACAGGGAAATGCCAATCACTCATCTGTGGTGCATTCCAACATAGAGAGAGTGTGTGTGTGTGTGTGTGTGTGTGTGTGTGTGTGTGTGTGTGTGTGTGTGTGTGTGTGTGTGTGTGCGTGCGTGCGTGCGTGCGTGCGTGCGTGCGTTGCAACGTCAGCGTGCGTGCGTGTGTGTGTGAATGAGTTCATTGGTTTGAGACATAGAGCCTGTGAAAGTCTGACATGGGACAGAGATGACAGCCCAAAATAAAAAACCCACGGGACACCCCCACCCCCAGTCCAGCTGTCCCAGGGTTGTCTAGTGTAAAGCCTCTGTGGCACGGAGTTAGCCTGCCACTCGTCCCCTGGTGAATCATTTAATCAAAATACTGATTTATATCTGAGAACAATATCTGATAGAGGATACTATCTAACTCTCTGTGTCCGATTAGAATTACAAAACTGAGTCTGTGTTCCAACACACGCAGGGAGTCTGACAACACAGCTGATAGGAAGGCTCTCCAACCTCCTATTATAAAACCCAAGGCAATGTTTCAATTGGCATACTATCATATCATATTACTGCCACTGCTGAGCCCAAATCACTGCTTCATCCTAATGAAATAGTATCTAGGAGTCATTATAAATCACTGCTTCATCCTAATGAAATAGTATCTAGGAGTCATTATAAATCACTGCTTCATCCTAATGAAATAGTAACTAGGAGTCATTATAAATCACTGCTTCATCCTAATGAAATAGTATCTAGGAGTCATTATAAATCACTGCTTCATCCTAATGAAATAGTATCTAGGAGTCATTATAAATCACTGCTTCATCCTAATGAAATAGTATCTAGGAGTCATTATAAATCACTGCTTCATCCTAATGAAATAGTATCTAGGAGTCATTATAAATCACTGCTTCATCCTAATGAAATAGTATCTAGGAGTAATTATGATGGACTGTGTGCCTGTCGTGTCTCTGTGATGGGGTAGTGGGACTGTGTCCCTGTGATCGGGTAGTGGGACTGTGTCCCTGTGATGGGGTAGTGGGACTGTGTCCCTGTCGTTTCCCTGTGATGGAGTAGTGGGACTGTGTCCCTGTGATGGGGTAGTGGGACTGTGTCCCTGTCGTTTCCCTGTGATGGGGTAGTGGGACTGTGTGCCTGTCGTTTCCCTGTGATGGGGTAGTGGGACTGTGTGCCTGTCGTTTCTCTGTGATGGGGTAGTTGGACTGTGTCCCTGTGATGGGGTAGTGGGACTGTGTCCCTGTCGTTTCCCTGTGATGGGGTAGTGGGACTGTGTCCCTGTCGTTTCCCTGTGATGGAGTAGTGGGACTGTGTCCCTGTCGTTTCCCTGTGATGGGGTAGTGGGACTGTGTCCCTGTGATGGGGTAGTGGGACTGTGTGCCTGTCGTTTCCCTGTGATGGAGGGGTAGTGGGACTGTGTCCCTGTCGTTTCCCTGTGATGGGGTAGTGGGACTGTGTCCCTGTCGTTTCCCTGTGATGGGGTAGTTGGACTGTGTCCCTGTGATGGAGTAGTGGGACTGTGTCCCTGTCGTTTCCCTGTGATGGGGTAGTTGGACTGTGTCCCTGTCGTTTCCCTGTGATGGGGTAGTGGGACTGTGTCCCTGTCGTTTCCCTGTGATGGGGTAGTTGGACTGTGTCCCTGTGATGGAGTAGTGGGACTGTGTCCCTGTCGTTTCCTTGTGATGGGGTAGTGGGACTGTGTCCCTGTCGTTTCCCTGTGATGGGGTAGTGGGACTGTGTCCCTGTCGTTTCCCTGTGATGGGGTAGTGGGACTGTGTCCCTGTCGTTTCCCTGTGATGGGGTAGTGGGACTGTGTCCCTGTGATGGGGTAGTGGGACTGTGTCCCTGTCGTTTCCCTGTGATGGGGTAGTGGGACTGTGTCCCTGTCGTTTCCCTGTGATGGAGTAGTGGGACTGTGTCCCTGTGATGGAGTAGTGGGACTGTGTCCCTGTTTTTTCCCTGTGATGGGGTAGTGGGACTGTGTCCCTGTGATGGAGTAGTGGGACTGTGTCCCTGTCGTTTCCCTGTGATGGGGTAGTGGGACTGTGTCCCTGTCGTTTCCCTGTGATGGGGTAGTGGGACTGTGTCCCTGTCGTTTCCCTGTGATGGGGTAGTGGGACTGTGTCCCTGTGATGGGGTAGTGGGACTGTGTCCCTGTCGTTTCCCTGTGATGGGGTAATCACTGCTTCATCCTAATGAAATAATCTAGAGTAATTATGAGACTGTGTCCCTGTCGTTTCCCTGTGATGGAGTAGTGGGACTGTGTCCCTGTGATGGAGTAGTGGGACTGTGTCCCTGTTTTTTCCCTGTGATGGGGTAGTGGGACTGTGTCCCTGTGATGGAGTAGTGGGACTGTGTCCCTGTGATGGGGTAGTGGGACTGTGTCCCTGTCGTTTCCCTGTGATGGGGTAGTGGGACTGTGTCCCTGTCGTTTCCCTGTGATGGGGTAGTGGGACTGTGTCCCTGTCGTTTCCTGTGATGGGGTAGTGGGACTGTGTCCCTGTCGTTTCCCTGTGATGGAGTAGTGGGACTGTGTCCCTGTCGTTTCCTGTGATGGGGTAGTGGGACTGTGTCCCTGTCGTGTCCCTGTGATGGGGTAGTGGGACTGTGTCCCTGTCGTTTCCCTGTGATGGAGGGATAGTGGGACTGTGTGCCTGTCGTTTCCCTGTGATGGAGGGGTAGTGGGACTGTGTCCCTGTCGTTTCCCTGTGATGGGGTAGTGGGACTGTGTCCCTGTTGTTTCCCTGTGATGGAGTAGTGGGACTGTGTCCCTGTCATTTCCCTGTGATGGAGGGATAGTGGGACTGTGTGCCTGTCCTTTCTCTGTGATGGGGTAGTGGGACTGTGTGCCTGTCGTTTCTCTGTGATGGGGTAGTGGGACTGTGTGCCTGTCGTTTCTCTGTGATGGAGGGATAGTGGGACTGTGTGCCTGTCGTTTCTCTGTGATGGGGTAGTGGGACTGTGTGCCTGTCGTTTCTCTGTGATGGGGTAGTGGGACTGTGTGCCTGTCGTTTCTCTGTGATGGGGTAGTGGGACTGTGTGCCTGTCGTTTCTCTGTGATGGAGGGATAGTGGGACTGTGTGCCTGTCGTTTCTCTGTGATGGGGTAGTGGGACTGTGTGCCTGTCGTTTCCCTGTGATGGGGTAGTGGGACTGTGTCCCTGTCGTTTCCCTGTGATGGGGTAGTGGGACTGTGTCCCTGTGATGGAGGGGTAGTGGGACTGTGTGCCTGTCGTTTCTCTGTGATGGGGTAGTGGGACTGTGTGCCTGTCGTTTCCCTGTGATGGGGTAGTGGGACTGTGTCCCTGTCGTTTCCCTGTGATGGGGTAGTGGGACTGTGTCCCTGTGATGGAGGGGTAGTGGGACTGTGTCCCTGTCGTTTCCCTGTGATGGAGGGGTAGTGGGACTGTGTCCCTGTCGTTTCCCTGTGATGGAGGGGTAGTGGGACTGTGTCCCTGTCGTTTCTCTGTGATGGAGTAGTGGGACTGTGTCCCTGTCGTTTCCCTGTGATGGAGGGGTAGTGGGACTGTGTCCCTGTCGTTTCCCTGTGATGGGGTAGTGGGACTGTTTCCCTGTCGTTTCTCTGTGATGGAGTAGTGGGACTGTGTCCCTGTCGTTTCCCTGTGATGGAGGGGTAGTGGGACTGTGTCCCTGTCGTTTCCCTGTGATGGGGTAGTGGGACTGTGTCCCTGTCGTTTCCCTGTGATGGAGTAGTGGGACTGTGTGCCTGTCGTTTCCCTGTGATGGGGTAGTGGGACTGTGTCCCTGTGATGGGGTAGTGGGACTGTGTCCCTGTGATGGGGTAGTGGGACTGTGTCCCTGTCGTTTCCCTGTGATGGGGTAGTGGGACTGTGTCCCTGTGATGGGGTAGTGGGACTGTGTCCCTGTCGTTTCCCTGTGATGGGGTAGTGGGACTGTGTCCCTGTCGTTTCCCTGTGATGGAGTAGTGGGACTGTGTCCCTGTCGTTTCCCTGTGATGGGGTAGTGGGACTGTGTGCCTGTCGTTTCTCTGTGATGGAGTAGTGGGACTGTGTGCCTGTCGTTTCTCTGTGATGGGGTAGTGGGACTGTGTGCCTGTCGTTTCTCTGTGATGGGGTAGTGGGACTGTGTGCCTGTCGTTTCTCTGTGATGGGGTAGTGGGACTGTGTGCCTGTCGTTTCCCTGTGATGGGGTAGTTGGACTGTGTCCCTGTCGTTTCCCTGTGATGGGGTAGTGGGACTGTGTCCCTGTCGTTTCCCTGTGATGGGGTAGTTGGACTGTGTCCCTGTGATGGAGTAGTGGGACTGTGTCCCTGTCGTTTCCCTGTGATGGGGTAGTGGGACTGTGTCCCTGTCGTTTCCCTGTGATGGGGTAGTGGGACTGTGTCCCTGTCGTTTCCCTGTGATGGGGTAGTGGGACTGTGTCCCTGTCGTTTCCCTGTGATGGGGTAGTGGGACTGTGTCCCTGTGATGGGGTAGTGGGACTGTGTCCCTGTCGTTTCCCTGTGATGGGGTAGTGGGACTGTGTCCCTGTCGTTTCCCTGTGATGGAGTAGTGGGACTGTGTCCCTGTGATGGAGTAGTGGGACTGTGTCCCTGTTTTTTCCCTGTGATGGGGTAGTGGGACTGTGTCCCTGTGATGGAGTAGTGGGACTGTGTCCCTGTGATGGGGTAGTGGGACTGTGTCCCTGTCGTTTCCCTGTGATGGGGTAGTGGGACTGTGTCCCTGTCGTTTCCCTGTGATGGGGTAGTGGGACTGTGTCCCTGTCGTTTCCCTGTGATGGGGTAGTGGGACTGTGTCCCTGTCGTTTCCCTGTGATGGAGTAGTGGGACTGTGTCCCTGTCGTTTCCCTGTGATGGGGTAGTGGGACTGTGTCCCTGTCGTGTCCCTGTGATGGGGTAGTGGGACTGTGTCCCTGTCGTTTCCCTGTGATGGAGGGATAGTGGGACTGTGTGCCTGTCGTTTCCCTGTGATGGAGGGGTAGTGGGACTGTGTCCCTGTCGTTTCCCTGTGATGGGGTAGTGGGACTGTGTCCCTGTTGTTTCCCTGTGATGGAGTAGTGGGACTGTGTCCCTGTCATTTCCCTGTGATGGAGGGATAGTGGGACTGTGTGCCTGTCCTTTCTCTGTGATGGGGTAGTGGGACTGTGTGCCTGTCGTTTCTCTGTGATGGGGTAGTGGGACTGTGTGCCTGTCGTTTCTCTGTGATGGAGGGATAGTGGGACTGTGTGCCTGTCGTTTCTCTGTGATGGGGTAGTGGGACTGTGTGCCTGTCGTTTCTCTGTGATGGGGTAGTGGGACTGTGTGCCTGTCGTTTCTCTGTGATGGGGTAGTGGGACTGTGTGCCTGTCGTTTCTCTGTGATGGAGGGATAGTGGGACTGTGTGCCTGTCGTTTCTCTGTGATGGGGTAGTGGGACTGTGTGCCTGTCGTTTCTCTGTGATGGGGTAGTGGGACTGTGTGCCTGTCGTTTCCCTGTGATGGGGTAGTGGGACTGTGTCCCTGTCGTTTCCCTGTGATGGGGTAGTGGGACTGTGTCCCTGTGATGGAGGGGTAGTGGGACTGTGTCCCTGTCGTTTCCCTGTGATGGAGGGGTAGTGGGACTGTGTCCCTGTCGTTTCCCTATGATGGAGGGGTAGTGGGACTGTGTCCCTGTCGTTTCTCTGTGATGGAGTAGTGGGACTGTGTCCCTGTCGTTTCCCTGTGATGGAGGGGTAGTGGGACTGTGTCCCTGTCGTTTCCCTGTGATGGGGTAGTGGGACTGTTTCCCTGTCGTTTCTCTGTGATGGAGTAGTGGGACTGTGTCCCTGTCGTTTCCCTGTGATGGAGGGGTAGTGGGACTGTGTCCCTGTCGTTTCCCTGTGATGGGGTAGTGGGACTGTGTCCCTGTCGTTTCCCTGTGATGGAGTAGTGGGACTGTGTGCCTGTCGTTTCCCTGTGATGGGGTAGTGGGACTGTGTCCCTGTGATGGGGTAGTGGGACTGTGTCCCTGTGATGGGGTAGTGGGACTGTGTCCCTGTCGTTTCCCTGTGATGGGGTAGTGGGACTGTGTCCCTGTGATGGGGTAGTGGGACTGTGTCCCTGTCGTTTCCCTGTGATGGGGTAGTGGGACTGTGTCCCTGTCGTTTCCCTGTGATGGAGTAGTGGGACTGTGTCCCTGTCGTTTCCCTGTGATGGGGTAGTGGGACTGTGTGCCTGTCGTTTCTCTGTGATGGAGTAGTGGGACTGTGTGCCTGTCGTTTCTCTGTGATGGGGTAGTGGGACTGTGTGCCTGTCGTTTCTCTGTGATGGGGTAGTGGGACTGTGTGCCTGTCGTTTCTCTGTGATGGGGTAGTGGGACTGTGTGCCTGTCGTTTCCCTGTGATGGAGTAGTGGGACTGTGTGCCTGTCGTTTCCCTGTGATGGGGTAGTGGGACTGTGTGCCTGTCGTTTCTCTGTGATGGAGTAGTGGGACTGTGTGCCTGTCGTTTCTCTGTGATGGGGTAGTGGGACTGTGTGCCTGTCGTTTCCCTGTGATGGAATAGTGGGACTGTGTGCCTGTCGTTTCTCTGTGATGGGGTAGTGGGACTGTGTGCCTGTGATGGGGTAGTGGGACTGTGTGCCTGTCGTTTCCCTGTGATGGAGGGGTAGTGGGACTGTGTCCCTGTCGTTTCCCTGTGATGGAGTAGTGGGACTGTGTGCCTGTCGTTTCTCTGTGATGGGGTAGTGGGACTGTGTGCCTGTCCTTTCTCTGTGATGGGGTAGTGGGACTGTGTGCCTGTCGTTTCTCTGTGATGGGGTAGTGGGACTGTGTGCCTGTCGTTTCCCTGTGATGGGGTAGTGGGACTGTGTCCCTGTCGTTTCCCTGTGATGGAGGGGTAGTGGGACTGTGTCCCTGTCGTTTCCCTGTGATGGGGTAGTGGGACTGTGTCCCTGTCGTTTCCCTGTGATGGAGTAGTGGGACTGTGTCCCTGTCGTTTCCCTGTGATGGGGTAGTGGGACTGTGTCCCTGTGATGGGGTAGTGGGACTGTCTCCCTGTCGTTTCCCTGTGATGGAGTAGTGGGACTGTGTCCCTGTCGTTTCCCTGTGATGGGGTAGTGGGACTGTGTCCCTGTCCTTTCCCTGTGATGGAGTAGTGGGACTGTGTCCCTGTCGTTTCCCTGTGATGGAGGGGTAGTGGGACTGTGTCCCTGTGATGGAGGGGTAGTGGGACTGTGTGCCTGTCGTTTCCCTGTGATGGAGTAGTGGGACTGTGTCCCTGTCGTTTCCCTGTGATGGGGTAGTGGGACTGTGTGCCTGTCGTTTCCCTGTGATGGGGTAGTGGGACTGTGTGCCTGTCGTTCTCTGTGATGGGGTAGTGGGACTGTGTGCCTGTCGTTTCCCTGTGATGGGGTAGTGGGACTGTGTGCCTGTCGTTTCCCTGTGATGGGGTAGTGGGACTGTGTGCCTGTCGTTTCCCTGTGATGGAGTAGTGGGACTGTGTCCCTGTCGTTTCCCTGTGATGGGGTAGTGGGACTGTGTCCCTGTCGTTTCCCTGTGATGGGGTAGTGGGACTGTGTGCCTGACATTTCTCTGTGATGGGGTAGTGGGACTGTGTGCCTGTCGTTTCCCTGTGATGGGGTAGTGGGACTGTGTGCCTGTCGTTTCCCTGTGATGGAGTAGTGGGACTGTGTCCCTGTGATGGGGTAGTGGGACTGTGTCCCTGTGATGGGGTAGTGGGACTGTGTCCCTGTCGTTTCCCTGTGATGGGGTAGTGGGACTGTGTCCCTGTGATGGGGTAGTGGGACTGTGTCCCTGTCGTTTCCCTGTGATGGGGTAGTGGGACTGTGTCCCTGTCGTTTCCCTGTGATGGAGTAGTGGGACTGTGTGCCTGTCGTTTCTCTGTGATGGGGTAGTGGGACTGTGTGCCTGTCCTTTCTCTGTGATGGGGTAGTGGGACTGTGTGCCTGTCGTTTCTCTGTGATGGGGTAGTGGGACTGTGTGCCTGTCGTTTCCCTGTGATGGGGTAGTGGGACTGTGTCCCTGTCGTTTCCCTGTGATGGAGGGGTAGTGGGACTGTGTCCCTGTCGTTTCCCTGTGATGGGGTAGTGGGACTGTGTCCCTGTCGTTTCCCTGTGATGGAGTAGTGGGACTGTGTCCCTGTCGTTTCCCTGTGATGGGGTAGTGGGACTGTGTCCCTGTGATGGGGTAGTGGGACTGTCTCCCTGTCGTTTCCCTGTGATGGAGTAGTGGGACTGTGTCCCTGTCGTTTCCCTGTGATGGGGTAGTGGGACTGTGTCCCTGTCCTTTCCCTGTGATGGAGTAGTGGGACTGTGTCCCTGTCGTTTCCCTGTGATGGAGGGTAGTGGGACTGTGTCCCTGTGATGGAGGGGTAGTGGGACTGTGTGCCTGTCGTTTCCCTGTGATGGAGTAGTGGGACTGTGTCCCTGTCGTTTCCCTGTGATGGGGTAGTGGGACTGTGTGCCTGTCGTTTCCCTGTGATGGGGTAGTGGGACTGTGTGCCTGTCGTTCTCTGTGATGGGGTAGTGGGACTGTGTGCCTGTCGTTTCCCTGTGATGGGGTAGTGGGACTGTGTGCCTGTCGTTTCCCTGTGATGGGGTAGTGGGACTGTGTGCCTGTCGTTTCCCTGTGATGGAGTAGTGGGACTGTGTCCCTGTCGTTTCCCTGTGATGGGGTAGTGGGACTGTGTCCCTGTCGTTTCCCTGTGATGGGGTAGTGGGACTGTGTGCCTGACATTTCTCTGTGATGGGGTAGTGGGACTGTGTGCCTGTCGTTTCCCTGTGATGGGGTAGTGGGACTGTGTGCCTGTCGTTTCCCTGTGATGGAGTAGTGGGACTGTGTCCCTGTGATGGGGTAGTGGGACTGTGTCCCTGTGATGGGGTAGTGGGACTGTGTCCCTGTCGTTTCCCTGTGATGGAGTAGTGGGACTGTGTGCCTGTCGTTTCTCTGTGATGGGGTAGTGGGACTGTGTGCCTGTCCTTTCTCTGTGATGGGGTAGTGGGACTGTGTGCCTGTCGTTTCTCTGTGATGGGGTAGTGGGACTGTGTGCCTGTCGTTTCCCTGTGATGGGGTAGTGGGACTGTGTCCCTGTCGTTTCCCTGTGATGGAGGGGTAGTGGGACTGTGTCCCTGTCGTTTCCCTGTGATGGGGTAGTGGGACTGTGTCCCTGTCGTTTCCCTGTGATGGAGTAGTGGGACTGTGTCCCTGTCGTTTCCCTGTGATGGGGTAGTGGGACTGTGTCCCTGTGATGGGGTAGTGGGACTGTCTCCTGTCGTTTCCCTGTGATGGAGTAGTGGGACTGTGTCCCTGTCGTTTCCCTGTGATGGGGTAGTGGGACTGTGTCCCTGTCCTTTCCCTGTGATGGAGTAGTGGGACTGTGTCCCTGTCGTTTCCCTGTGATGGAGGGTAGTGGGACTGTGTCCCTGTGATGGAGGGGTAGTGGGACTGTGTGCCTGTCGTTTCCCTGTGATGGAGTAGTGGGACTGTGTCCCTGTCGTTTCCCTGTGATGGGGTAGTGGGACTGTGTGCCTGTCGTTTCCCTGTGATGGGGTAGTGGGACTGTGTGCCTGTCGTTCTCTGTGATGGGGTAGTGGGACTGTGTGCCTGTCGTTTCCCTGTGATGGGGTAGTGGGACTGTGTGCCTGTCGTTTCCCTGTGATGGGGTAGTGGGACTGTGTGCCTGTCGTTTCCCTGTGATGGAGTAGTGGGACTGTGTCCCTGTCGTTTCCCTGTGATGGGGTAGTGGGACTGTGTCCCTGTCGTTTCCCTGTGATGGGGTAGTGGGACTGTGTGCCTGACATTTCTCTCTGATGGGGTAGTGGGACTGTGTGCCTGTCGTTTCCCTGTGATGGGGTAGTGGGACTGTGTGCCTGTCGTTTCCCTGTGATGGAGTAGTGGGACTGTGTCCCTGTGATGGGGTAGTGGGACTGTGTCCCTGTGATGGGGTAGTGGGACTGTGTCCCTGTCGTTTCCCTGTGATGGGGTAGTGGGACTGTGTCCCTGTGATGGGGTAGTGGGACTGTGTCCCTGTCGTTTCCCTGTGATGGGGTAGTGGGACTGTGTCCCTGTCGTTTCCCTGTGATGGAGTAGTGGGACTGTGTGCCTGTCGTTTCCCTGTGATGGGGTAGTGGGACTGTGTGCCTGTCGTTTCTCTGTGATGGGGTAGTGGGACTGTGTGCCTGTCGTTTCTCTGTGATGGGGTAGTGGGACTGTGTGCCTGTCGTTTCCCTGTGATGGAGGGTAGTTGGACTGTGTCCCTGTGATGGAGTAGTGGGACTGTGCCCCTGTCGTTTCCCTGTGATGGAGGGGTAGTGGGACTGTGTCCCTGTCGTTTACCTGTGATGGAGTAGTGGGACTGTGTCCCTGTCGTTTCCCTGTGATGGGGTAGTGGGACTGTGTCCCTGTGATGGGGTAGTGGGACTGTGTCCCTGTCGTTTCCCTGTGATGGAGTAGTGGGACTGTGTCCCTGTTTTTTCCCTGTGATGGGGTAGTGGGACTGTGTCCCTGTCGTTTCCCTGTGATGGAGTAGTGGGACTGTGTGCCTGTCGTTTCCCTGTGATGGGGTAGTGGGACTGTGTCCCTGTGATGGGGTAGTGGGACTGTGTGCCTGTCGTTTCCCTGTGATGGAGGGGTAGTGGGACTGTGTCCCTGTCGTTTCCCTGTGATGGAGGGGTAGTGGGACTGTGTCCCTGTCCTTTCCCTGTGATGGAGTAGTGGGACTGTGTCCCTGTCGTTTCCCTGTGATGGGGTAGTGGGACTGTGTCCCTGTCGTTTCCCTGTGATGGAGGGGTAGTGGGACTGTGTCCCTGTCGTTTCCCTGTGATGGAGGGGTAGTGGGACTGTGTCCCTGTCGTTTCCCTGTGATGGAGTAGTGGGACTGTGTGCCTGTCGTTTCCCTGTGATGGGGTAGTGGGACTGTGTCCCTGTGATGGGGTAGTGGGACTGTGTCCCTGTCGTTTCCCTGTGATGGGGTAGTGGGACTGTGTCCCTGTCGTTTCCCTGTGATGGAGTAGTGGGACTGTGTGCCTGTCGTTTCCCTGTGATGGGGTAGTGGGACTGTGTGCCTGTCGTTTCTCTGTGATGGGGTAGTGGGACTGTGTGCCTGTCGTTTCTCTGTGATGGGGTAGTGGGACTGTGTGCCTGTCGTTTCCCTGTGATGGAGGGGTAGTTGGACTGTGTCCCTGTGATGGAGTAGTGGGACTGTGCCCCTGTCGTTTCCCTGTGATGGAGGGGTAGTGGGACTGTGTCCCTGTCGTTTACCTGTGATGGAGTAGTGGGACTGTGTCCCTGTCGTTTCCCTGTGATGGGGTAGTGGGACTGTGTCCCTGTGATGGGGTAGTGGGACTGTGTCCCTGTCGTTTCCCTGTGATGGGGTAGTGGGACTGTGTCCCTGTGATGGGGTAGTGGGACTGTGTCCCTGTCGTTTCCCTGTGATGGGGTAGTGGGACTGTGTCCCTGTCGTTTCCCTGTGATGGAGTAGTGGGACTGTGTGCCTGTCGTTTCCCTGTGATGGGGTAGTGGGACTGTGTGCCTGTCGTTTCTCTGTGATGGGGTAGTGGGACTGTGTGCCTGTCGTTTCTCTGTGATGGGGTAGTGGGACTGTGTGCCTGTCGTTTCCCTGTGATGGAGGGGTAGTTGGACTGTGTCCCTGTGATGGAGTAGTGGGACTGTGCCCCTGTCGTTTCCCTGTGATGGAGGGGTAGTGGGACTGTGTCCCTGTCGTTTACCTGTGATGGAGTAGTGGGACTGTGTCCCTGTCGTTTCCCTGTGATGGGGTAGTGGGACTGTGTCCCTGTGATGGGGTAGTGGGACTGTGTCCCTGTCGTTTCCCTGTGATGGAGTAGTGGGACTGTGTCCCTGTTTTTTCCCTGTGATGGGGTAGTGGGACTGTGTCCCTGTCGTTTCCCTGTGATGGAGTAGTGGGACTGTGTCCCTGTCGTTTCCCTGTGATGGGGTAGTGGGACTGTGTGCCTGACATTTCTCTGTGATGGGGTAGTGGGACTGTGTGCCTGTCGTTTCCCTGTGATGGGGTAGTGGGACTGTGTGCCTGTCGTTTCCCTGTGATGGAGTAGTGGGACTGTGTCCCTGTGATGGGGTAGTGGGACTGTGTCCCTGTGATGGGGTAGTGGGACTGTGTCCCTGTCGTTTCCCTGTGATGGGGTAGTGGGACTGTGTCCCTGTCGTTTCCCTGTGATGGAGTAGTGGGACTGTGTCCCTGTCGTTTCCCTGTGATGGGGTAGTGGGACTGTGTCCCTGTGATGGGGTAGTGGGACTGTCTCCCTGTCGTTTCCCTGTGATGGAGTAGTGGGACTGTGTCCCTGTCGTTTCCCTGTGATGGGGTAGTGGGACTGTGTCCCTGTCCTTTCCCTGTGATGGAGTAGTGGGACTGTGTCCCTGTCGTTTCCCTGTGATGGAGGGTAGTGGGACTGTGTCCCTGTGATGGAGGGTAGTGGGACTGTGTGCCTGTCGTTTCCCTGTGATGGAGTAGTGGGACTGTGTCCCTGTCGTTTCCCTGTGATGGGGTAGTGGGACTGTGTGCCTGTCGTTTCCCTGTGATGGGGTAGTGGGACTGTGTGCCTGTCGTTCTCTGTGATGGGGTAGTGGGACTGTGTGCCTGTCGTTTCCCTGTGATGGGGTAGTGGGACTGTGTGCCTGTCGTTTCCCTGTGATGGGGTAGTGGGACTGTGTGCCTGTCGTTTCCCTGTGATGGAGTAGTGGGACTGTGTCCCTGTCGTTTCCCTGTGATGGGGTAGTGGGACTGTGTCCCTGTCGTTTCCCTGTGATGGGGTAGTGGGACTGTGTGCCTGACATTTCTCTCTGATGGGGTAGTGGGACTGTGTGCCTGTCGTTTCCCTGTGATGGGGTAGTGGGACTGTGTGCCTGTCGTTTCCCTGTGATGGAGTAGTGGGACTGTGTCCCTGTGATGGGGTAGTGGGACTGTGTCCCTGTGATGGGGTAGTGGGACTGTGTCCCTGTCGTTTCCCTGTGATGGGGTAGTGGGACTGTGTCCCTGTGATGGGGTAGTGGGACTGTGTCCCTGTCGTTTCCCTGTGATGGGGTAGTGGGACTGTGTCCCTGTCGTTTCCCTGTGATGGAGTAGTGGGACTGTGTGCCTGTCGTTTCCCTGTGATGGGGTAGTGGGACTGTGTGCCTGTCGTTTCTCTGTGATGGGGTAGTGGGACTGTGTGCCTGTCGTTTCTCTGTGATGGGGTAGTGGGACTGTGTGCCTGTCGTTTCCCTGTGATGGAGGGGTAGTTGGACTGTGTCCCTGTGATGGAGTAGTGGGACTGTGCCCCTGTCGTTTCCCTGTGATGGAGGGGTAGTGGGACTGTGTCCCTGTCGTTTACCTGTGATGGAGTAGTGGGACTGTGTCCCTGTCGTTTCCCTGTGATGGGGTAGTGGGACTGTGTCCCTGTGATGGGGTAGTGGGACTGTGTCCCTGTGTTTCCCTGTGATGGAGTAGTGGGACTGTGTCCCTGTTTTTTCCCTGTGATGGGGTAGTGGGACTGTGTCCCTGTCGTTTCCCTGTGATGGAGTAGTGGGACTGTGTGCCTGTCGTTTCCCTGTGATGGGGTAGTGGGACTGTGTCCCTGTGATGGGGTAGTGGGACTGTGTGCCTGTCGTTTCCCTGTGATGGAGGGGTAGTGGGACTGTGTCCCTGTCGTTTCCCTGTGATGGAGGGGTAGTGGGACTGTGTCCCTGTCCTTTCCCTGTGATGGAGTAGTGGGACTGTGTCCCTGTCGTTTCCCTGTGATGGGGTAGTGGGACTGTGTCCCTGTCGTTTCCCTGTGATGGAGGGTAGTGGGACTGTGTCCCTGTCGTTTCCCTGTGATGGAGGGTAGTGGGACTGTGTCCCTGTCGTTTCCCTGTGATGGAGTAGTGGGACTGTGTGCCTGTCGTTTCCCTGTGATGGGGTAGTGGGACTGTGTCCCTGTGATGGGGTAGTGGGACTGTGTCCCTGTCGTTTCCCTGTGATGGGGTAGTGGGACTGTGTCCCTGTCGTTTCCCTGTGATGGAGTAGTGGGACTGTGTGCCTGTCGTTTCCCTGTGATGGGGTAGTGGGACTGTGTGCCTGTCGTTTCTCTGTGATGGGGTAGTGGGACTGTGTGCCTGTCGTTTCTCTGTGATGGGGTAGTGGGACTGTGTGCCTGTCGTTTCCCTGTGATGGAGGGTAGTTGGACTGTGTCCCTGTGATGGAGTAGTGGGACTGTGCCCCTGTCGTTTCCCTGTGATGGAGGGGTAGTGGGACTGTGTCCCTGTCGTTTACCTGTGATGGAGTAGTGGGACTGTGTCCCTGTCGTTTCCCTGTGATGGGGTAGTGGGACTGTGTCCCTGTGATGGGGTAGTGGGACTGTGTCCCTGTCGTTTCCCTGTGATGGGGTAGTGGGACTGTGTCCCTGTGATGGGGTAGTGGGACTGTGTCCCTGTCGTTTCCCTGTGATGGGGTAGTGGGACTGTGTCCCTGTCGTTTCCCTGTGATGGAGTAGTGGGACTGTGTGCCTGTCGTTTCCCTGTGATGGGGTAGTGGGACTGTGTGCCTGTCGTTTCTCTGTGATGGGGTAGTGGGACTGTGTGCCTGTCGTTTCTCTGTGATGGGGTAGTGGGACTGTGTGCCTGTCGTTTCCCTGTGATGGAGGGGTAGTTGGACTGTGTCCCTGTGATGGAGTAGTGGGACTGTGCCCCTGTCGTTTCCCTGTGATGGAGGGTAGTGGGACTGTGTCCCTGTCGTTTACCTGTGATGGAGTAGTGGGACTGTGTCCCTGTCGTTTCCCTGTGATGGGGTAGTGGGACTGTGTCCCTGTGATGGGGTAGTGGGACTGTGTCCCTGTCGTTTCCCTGTGATGAGTGGGACTGTGTCCCTGTTTTTCCCTGTGATGGGGTAGTGGGACTGTGTCCCTGTCGTTTCCCTGTGATGGGTAGTGGGACTGTGTCCCTGTCGTTTCCCTGTGATGGGGTAGTGGGACTGTGTGCCTGACATTTCTCTGTGATGGGGTAGTGGGACTGTGTGCCTGTCGTTTCCCTGTGATGGGGTAGTGGGACTGTGTGCCTGTCGTTTCCCTGTGATGGAGTAGTGGGACTGTGTCCCTGTGATGGGGTAGTGGGACTGTGTCCCTGGGGTAGTGGGACTGTGTCCCTGTCGTTTCCCTGTGATGGGGTAGTGGGACTGTGTCCCTGTGATGGGGTAGTGGGACTGTGTCCCTGTCGTTTCCCTGTGATGGGGTAGTGGGACTGTGTCCCTGTCGTTTCCCTGTGATGGAGTAGTGGGACTGTGTGCCTGTCGTTTCTCTGTGATGGGGTAGTGGGACTGTGTGCCTGTCCTTTCTCTGTGATGGGGTAGTGGGACTGTGTGCCTGTCGTTTCTCTGTGATGGGGTAGTGGGACTGTGTGCCTGTCGTTTCCCTGTGATGGGGTAGTGGGACTGTGTCCCTGTCGTTTCCCTGTGATGGAGGGGTAGTGGGACTGTGTCCCTGTCGTTTCCCTGTGATGGGGTAGTGGGACTGTGTCCCTGTCGTTTCCCTGTGATGGAGTAGTGGGACTGTGTCCCTGTCGTTTCCCTGTGATGGGGTAGTGGGACTGTGTCCCTGTGATGGGGTAGTGGGACTGTCTCCCTGTCGTTTCCCTGTGATGGAGTAGTGGGACTGTGTCCCTGTCGTTTCCCTGTGATGGGGTAGTGGGACTGTGTCCCTGTCCTTTCCCTGTGATGGAGTAGTGGGACTGTGTCCCTGTCGTTTCCCTGTGATGGAGGGTAGTGGGACTGTGTCCCTGTGATGGAGGGTAGTGGGACTGTGTGCCTGTCGTTTCCCTGTGATGGAGTAGTGGGACTGTGTCCCTGTCGTTTCCCTGTGATGGGGTAGTGGGACTGTGTGCCTGTCGTTTCCCTGTGATGGGGTAGTGGGACTGTGTGCCTGTCGTTCTCTGTGATGGGGTAGTGGGACTGTGTGCCTGTCGTTTCCCTGTGATGGGGTAGTGGGACTGTGTGCCTGTCGTTTCCCTGTGATGGGGTAGTGGGACTGTGTGCCTGTCGTTTCCCTGTGATGGAGTAGTGGGACTGTGTCCCTGTCGTTTCCCTGTGATGGGGTAGTGGGACTGTGTCCCTGTCGTTTCCCTGTGATGGGGTAGTGGGACTGTGTGCCTGACATTTCTCTCTGATGGGGTAGTGGGACTGTGTGCCTGTCGTTTCCCTGTGATGGGGTAGTGGGACTGTGTGCCTGTCGTTTCCCTGTGATGGAGTAGTGGGACTGTGTCCCTGTGATGAGGGGTAGTGGGACTGTGTCCCTGTGATGGGGTAGTGGGACTGTGTCCCTGTCGTTTCCCTGTGATGGGGTAGTGGGACTGTGTCCCTGTGATGGGGTAGTGGGACTGTGTCCCTGTCGTTTCCCTGTGATGGGGTAGTGGGACTGTGTCCCTGTCGTTTCCCTGTGATGGAGTAGTGGGACTGTGTGCCTGTCGTTTCCCTGTGATGGGGTAGTGGGACTGTGTGCCTGTCGTTTCTCTGTGATGGGGTAGTGGGACTGTGTGCCTGTCGTTTCTCTGTGATGGGGTAGTGGGACTGTGTGCCTGTCGTTTCCCTGTGATGGAGGGTAGTTGGACTGTGTCCCTGTGATGGAGTAGTGGGACTGTGCCCCTGTCGTTTCCCTGTGATGGAGGGGTAGTGGGACTGTGTCCCTGTCGTTTACCTGTGATGGAGTAGTGGGACTGTGTCCCTGTCGTTTCCCTGTGATGGGGTAGTGGGACTGTGTCCCTGTGATGGGGTAGTGGGACTGTGTCCCTGTCGTTTCCCTGTGATGGAGTAGTGGGACTGTGTCCCTGTTTTTTCCCTGTGATGGGGTAGTGGGACTGTGTCCCTGTCGTTTCCCTGTGATGGAGTAGTGGGACTGTGTGCCTGTCGTTTCCCTGTGATGGGGTAGTGGGACTGTGTCCCTGTGATGGGGTAGTGGGACTGTGTGCCTGTCGTTTCCCTGTGATGGAGGGGTAGTGGGACTGTGTCCCTGTCGTTTCCCTGTGATGGAGGGGTAGTGGGACTGTGTCCCTGTCCTTTCCCTGTGATGGAGTAGTGGGACTGTGTCCCTGTCGTTTCCCTGTGATGGGGTAGTGGGACTGTGTCCCTGTCGTTTCCCTGTGATGGAGGGGTAGTGGGACTGTGTCCCTGTCGTTTCCCTGTGATGGAGGGTAGTGGGACTGTGTCCCTGTCGTTTCCCTGTGATGGAGTAGTGGGACTGTGTGCCTGTCGTTTCCCTGTGATGGGGTAGTGGGACTGTGTCCCTGTGATGGGGTAGTGGGACTGTGTCCCTGTTGTTTCCCTGTGATGGGGTAGTGGGACTGTGTCCCTGTCGTTTCCCTGTGATGGAGTAGTGGGACTGTGTGCCTGTCGTTTCCCTGTGATGGGGTAGTGGGACTGTGTGCCTGTCGTTTCTCTGTGATGGGGTAGTGGGACTGTGTGCCTGTCGTTTCTCTGTGATGGGGTAGTGGGACTGTGTGCCTGTCGTTTCCCTGTGATGGAGGGTAGTTGGACTGTGTCCCTGTGATGGAGTAGTGGGACTGTGCCCCTGTCGTTTCCCTGTGATGGAGGGTAGTGGGACTGTGTCCCTGTCGTTTACCTGTGATGGAGTAGTGGGACTGTGTCCCTGTCGTTTCCCTGTGATGGGGTAGTGGGACTGTGTCCCTGTGATGGGGTAGTGGGACTGTGTCCCTGTCGTTTCCCTGTGATGGGGTAGTGGGACTGTGTCCCTGTGATGGGGTAGTGGGACTGTGTCCCTGTCGTTTCCCTGTGATGGGGTAGTGGGACTGTGTCCCTGTCGTTTCCCTGTGATGGAGTAGTGGGACTGTGTGCCTGTCGTTTCCCTGTGATGGGGTAGTGGGACTGTGTGCCTGTCGTTTCTCTGTGATGGGGTAGTGGGACTGTGTGCCTGTCATTTCTCTGTGATGGGGTAGTGGGACTGTGTGCCTGTCGTTTCCCTGTGATGGAGGGGTAGTTGGACTGTGTCCCTGTGATGGAGTAGTGGGACTGTGCCCCTGTCGTTTCCCTGTGATGGAGGGGTAGTGGGACTGTGTCCCTGTCGTTTACCTGTGATGGAGTAGTGGGACTGTGTCCCTGTCGTTTCCCTGTGATGGGGTAGTGGGACTGTGTCCCTGTGATGGGGTAGTGGGACTGTGTCCCTGTCGTTTCCCTGTGATGGAGTAGTGGGACTGTGTCCCTGTTTTTTCCCTGTGATGGGGTAGTGGGACTGTGTCCCTGTCGTTTCCCTGTGATGGAGTAGTGGGACTGTGTGCCTGTCGTTTCCCTGTGATGGGGTAGTGGGACTGTGTCCCTGTGATGGGGTAGTGGGACTGTGTGCCTGTCGTTTCCCTGTGATGGAGGGGTAGTGGGACTGTGTCCCTGTCGTTTCCCTGTGATGGAGGGGTAGTGGGACTGTGTCCCTGTCCTTTCCCTGTGATGGAGTAGTGGGACTGTGTCCCTGTCGTTTCCCTGTGATGGGGTAGTGGGACTGTGTCCCTGTCGTTTCCCTGTGATGGAGGGGTAGTGGGACTGTGTCCCTGTCGTTTCCCTGTGATGGAGGGGTAGTGGGACTGTGTCCCTGTCGTTTCCCTGTGATGGAGTAGTGGGACTGTGTGCCTGTCGTTTCCCTGTGATGGGGTAGTGGGACTGTGTCCCTGTGATGGGGTAGTGGGACTGTGTCCCTGTCGTTTCCCTGTGATGGGGTAGTGGGACTGTGTCCCTGTCGTTTCCCTGTGATGGAGTAGTGGGACTGTGTGCCTGTCGTTTCCCTGTGATGGGGTAGTGGGACTGTGTGCCTGTCGTTTCTCTGTGATGGGGTAGTGGGACTGTGTGCCTGTCGTTTCTCTGTGATGGGGTAGTGGGACTGTGTGCCTGTCGTTTCCCTGTGATGGAGGGGTAGTTGGACTGTGTCCCTGTGATGGAGTAGTGGGACTGTGCCCCTGTCGTTTCCCTGTGATGGAGGGGTAGTGGGACTGTGTCCCTGTCGTTTACCTGTGATGGAGTAGTGGGACTGTGTCCCTGTCGTTTCCCTGTGATGGAGTAGTGGGACTGTGTGCCTGTCGTTTCCCTGTGATGGGGTAGTGGGACTGTGTCCCTGTGATGGGGTAGTGGGACTGTGTGCCTGTCGTTTCCCTGTGATGGAGGGGTAGTGGGACTGTGTCCCTGTCGTTTCCCTGTGATGGAGGGGTAGTGGGACTGTGTCCCTGTCCTTTCCCTGTGATGGAGTAGTGGGACTGTGTCCCTGTCGTTTCCCTGTGATGGGGTAGTGGGACTGTGTCCCTGTCGTTTCCCTGTGATGGAGGGGTAGTGGGACTGTGTCCCTGTCGTTTCCCTGTGATGGAGGGGTAGTGGGACTGTGTCCCTGTCGTTTCCCTGTGATGGAGTAGTGGGACTGTGTGCCTGTCGTTTCCCTGTGATGGGGTAGTGGGACTGTGTCCCTGTGATGGGGTAGTGGGACTGTGTCCCTGTCGTTTCCCTGTGATGGGGTAGTGGGACTGTGTCCCTGTCGTTTCCTGTGATGGAGTAGTGGGACTGTGTGCCTGTCGTTTCCCTGTGATGGGGTAGTGGGACTGTGTGCCTGTCGTTTCTCTGTGATGGGGTAGTGGGACTGTGTGCCTGTCGTTTCTCTGTGATGGGGTAGTGGGACTGTGTGCCTGTCGTTTCCCTGTGATGGAGGGTAGTTGGACTGTGTCCCTGTGATGGAGTAGTGGGACTGTGCCCCTGTGGGACTGTGTTTCCCTGTGATGGAGGGGTAGTGGGACTGTGTCCCTGTCGTTTACCTGTGATGGAGTAGTGGGACTGGACTGTGATGGGGTAGTGGGACTGTGTCCCTGTCGTTTCCCTGTGATGGGGTAGTGGGACTGTGTCCCTGTTTTTTCCCTGTGATGGGGTAGTGGGACTGTGTCCCTGTCGTTTCCCTGTGATGGAGTAGTGGGACTGTGTGCCTGTCGTTTCCCTGTGATGGGGTAGTGGGACTGTGTCCCTGTGATGGGGTAGTGGGACTGTGTCCCTGTCGTTTCCCTGTGATGGAGGGTAGTGGGACTGTGTCCCTGTCGTTTCCCTGTGATGGAGGGTAGTGGGACTGTGTCCTTTCCCTGTGATGGAGTAGTGGGACTGTGTCCCTGTCGTTTCCCTGTGATGGAGGGGTAGTGGGACTGTGTCCCTGTCGTTTCCCTGTGATGGAGGGTAGTGGGACTGTGTCCCTGTCGTTTCCCTGTGATGGAGGGGTAGTGGGACTGTGTCCCTGTCGTTTCCCTGTGATGGAGTAGTGGGACTGTGTCCCTGTCGTTTCCCTGTGATGGGGTAGTGGGACTTTCCCTGTGATGGGGTAGTGGGACTGTGTCCCTGTCGTTTCCCTGTGATGGGGTAGTGGGACTGTGTCCCTGTTTTTTCCCTGTGATGGGGTAGTGGGACTGTGTCCCTGTCGTTTCCCTGTGATGGAGTGGGTAGTGGGACTGTGTCCCTGTCGTTTCCCTGTGATGGAGTAGTGGGACTGTGTCCCTGTGATGGGGTAGTGGGACTGTGTCCCTGTCGTTTCCCTGTGATGGAGGGGTAGTGGGACTGTGTCCCTGTCGTTTCCCTGTGATGGAGTAGTGGGACTGTGTCCCTGTGATGGAGTGGGACTGTGTCCCTGTGTTTCCCTGTGATGGAGTAGTGGGACTGTGTCGTTTCCTGTGATGGGGTAGTGGGACTTTCCCTGTGATGGAGGGTAGTGGGACTGTGTCCCTGTGTGATGGAGTAGTGGGACTGGGTAGTGGGACTGTGTCCCTGTCGTTTCCCTGTGATGGAGTAGTGGGACTGTGTCTCTGTTGTTTCCCTGTGATGGAGGGGTAGTGGGACTGTGTGCCCATCCTCCTCCTCCTGCCTCATCTCTCCATCCTCCTCCTCCTGCCTCATCTCTCCATCCTTCTCCTCCTGCCTCATTTCTCCATCCTTCTCCTCCTGCCTCATCTCTCCATCATTGTCCTCCTGCCACATCTCCTCCTGCCTCATCCCTCCATCCTTCTCCTCCTGCCTCATCCCTCCATCCTTCTCCTCCTGCCTCATCTCTCCATCCTTCTCCTCCTGCCTCATCTCTCCATCCTTCTCCTCCTGCCTCATCTCTCCATCCTTCTCCTCCTGCCTCATCTCTCCATCCTTCTCCTCCTGCCTCATCCCTCCATCCTTCTCCTCCTGCCTCATCTCTCCATCCTTGTCCTCCTGCCACATCTCCTCCTGCCTCCATCCTTCTCTCCTGCCTCATCCTCCATCCTTCTCCTCCTGCCTCATCTCTCCATCCTTCTCCTCCTGCCTCATCTCTCCATCCTTCTCCTCCTGCCTCATCTCTCCATCCTTCTCCTCCTGCCTCATCTCTCCATCCTTCTCCTCCTGCCTCATCTCTCCATCCTTCTCCTCCTGCCTCATGCCTCCTCCATCCTTCTCCTCCTGCCTCATCTCTCCATCCTTCTCCTCCTGCCTCATCTCTCCATCCTTCTCCTCCTGCCTCATCCCTCCATCCTTCTCCTCCTGCCTCATCCCTCCATCCTTCTCCTCCTGCCTCATCTCTCCATCCTTCTCCTCCTGCCTCCTGCCTCATCTCCATCATCCTTCTCCTCCTGCCTCATCCCTCCATCCTTCTCCTCCTGCCTCATCCCTCCATCCTTCTCCTCCTGCCTCATGCCTCTCCATCCTTCTCCTCCTGCCTCATCTCTCCATCCTTCTCCTCCTGCCTCATCTCTCCATCCTTCTCCTCCTGCCTCATCCTCCATCCTTCTCCTCCTGCCTCATCTCTCCATCCTTCTCCTCCTGCCTCATCCCTCCATCCTTCTCCTCCTGCCTCATCTCTCCATCCTTCTCCTCCTGCCTCATCTCTCCATCCTTCTCCTCCTGCCTCATCCCTCCATCCTTCTCCTCCTGCCTCATCTCTCCATCCTTCTCCTCCTGCCTCATCCCTCCATCCTTCTCCTCCTGCCTCATCCTCCTGCCTCATCCCTCCATCCTTCTCCTCCTGTCTCATCTCTCCATCCTTCTCCTCCTGCCTCATCTCTCCATCCTGCCACATCTCCTCCTGCCTCATCCTCCTCCATCCTTCCTTCCTCCTGCCTCATCTCTCCATCCTTCTCCTCCTGCCTCATCTCCATCCTTCTCCTCCTGCCTCATCTCCTGCCCATCTCTCCTCCTGCCTCATCCTCCATCCTTCTCCTCCTGCCTCATCCCTCCATCCTTCTCTCCTGCCTCATCCTCCATCCTTCTCCTCCTGCCTCATCCCTCCATCCTTCTCCTCCTGCCTCATCCCTCCATCCTTCTCCTCCTGCCTCATCCCTCCATCCTTCTCCTCCTGCCTCATCTCTCCTCCTGCCACATCTCTATTCACATCTCCATGTCTGGTGGAATACTCAACAGTGGTGCTTATTTGAACCTGGGCCCCTCCTGCATGCATTAAAACAGTGTCAGCCCTATGAGCTCAAGCCTATAACATTAGCTTGAGGAGCTAACACATAATTTATAACTTGGTCAGTTGCTTTTCTGTGAATGTTATAGGGCTAGAGTTCCCCCATCTGGTGGAATAATTTTCATGCAATGTATTTCTATCTACAGCTCTGTTTTCATTTGGTCGGGTCTGTGTGTTGTGGGAGGAGTGAAATAAACAAAAGAGCACATCGGTTTTACTTAGTTTTACCATTGAGAGGAAGCCAAGTGGCCGGGAGTGGGAGGTGGAACTTGATGGATTTTGGCTGACATTTGGCTAATTTTCTAATCGATTAAACATTTAATCTCAATACATTTTTCTGTCAACCAAAACTAGAATATGTTACGAACAGAGTGGACTAAGTTTTGTAGACACTGCCTTTTGCCAAAGGTGTAAAAAAAAAAAAGAAGTGCGTTGTTTAGGATTGAAAATGGGAATCGAGTTATTGCACATGCGCAGTTCATAGTAAGCGTTCCCTAACGGAAATATGCCAACTTCTGCTTCGAACACGCCAATAGGATCTCGCTAGTTCATGCTTGGCTCCGCCCACTATGACTCGTTTGGAAACGACAGGCTGTGGTCTATCTTGGTATATGTTATAAAAAATTAAAATAATCTTTGGTCAAGCGTCCGCAGCCGCCGGAAAAGAGAGAAACATTCAGTAAACTACGAGATATCTACATAGAAAAACAACCGAACAAATAAATAAGGAAAGGTATGTCACAAAAAAAACATATTTTAGATGACAGAGGGAGATTTTGTTGTTCATATCTTTTGATTTTAAAACGGACCACACCGTCCGTGTGGTTTGGCCTCTGCGAAACAGGAAATCCAACATGGCGGGCTGATTGTTTGCGGAAAGTTGAAACAGCAAAACCAAGTAACTAGTTAAACCTTAAACCTAGTCAACAACCAACGTTGTGGTTTTTTCCCCCTGTGAAAATCTGTATAATTACATGACATATTTGGTGAATATAGCCCAATATCTTTGGATGTAACACGTGCACATGATTGTTTGTCGATGCTAATCGGCTAACTGTCTGTTAGCCTGTGAAACACTCTTTAACATCACTAACGTGAGTTCATTCGTGTTAGTGAAGTTTTACCACATTGGCCGAGTTGTTCTTATTTGTGAATTTGCACGGCTATCGATTCTGCATTTGTGTTGTGAAAAGGCATTTTGTAAGTTGTACCACTAGCTAGCTGATGACTAATGCTTTTCAGCGGCTCTTTATTCCCCCAAGAAGCATATTTTTTAAAAGATACACGACTTTTAGGTCCAGTTTAAAAAAATATATTTTTATATTTCTTTTGAATTAGATTCGATTTGTTGTTTTGGATAACATCTCCAACCAACTTTTTTGCTTGCAGGTGAATATTTACATTGTAGCCTGCTTATTTCTGTTCTGGGGAAGTTTTAGGAGCCCCAACACGTTACGCCTTGATCTGACCGACATCAATGCTGCGTAATACATTCTGCAGTCAAACCTTTTTTTTTTTCATTATACAATCCAAAATGTTTTGTGGATATGTGAAATTCAATATTCACCTTTTTTCTACTGATTCTTTAAGTCTACGCTATGGATAAATCCAACGTATGCATAGCCTCTGCAATGCAATGCTGCTGAGTTGCAATTGGAAGTGAATGTACCTCTGGTGTACCATGACACCTTGTGCACACCGGTTGCTTTAACACCTTAAGGATCCGCCCCTTATTTATTTTCTTAGCTGAAATGACATACCTAATGGACTGACTACATCGCTAGCTTTGTGTGTGCAAGCGTTGCAAAGTAAATGTAGAAATCTATATTATTAAATTATTGCACTCACACTGCTTGCGCGCCATCATCTGGTTGTGATATAGTCGCCCTCTGCTACTGTTTCCGTTCTACAGCATACGGTCGGCCGCGTACGTTCGATATTTCCAACGTAGGGTACCACACAGAAACGCAACTGCCTCTGCAACGCTGCGAGGCGAACGCGACGTTACGTTGGAAACAAATGTAATTCTGCTGATACCAAAAATGCGATGTCGCTGTCGGTGTGTTCGACGGCGTGCGTCAAAATTCAGTATTCTGTAGTAACTTGTGTTCGCGGTGTGTTCTTCTAAAAACCTAAAGGTTAAATGAATGAATGAACCCTTTTTATTTAGATTTAGGGTAACCCACACGGCCATGTTAACGGAAAACAGACCGAAGGCCGTCTGACAACACGCGTGTAAATGTGATGAAACGGGTTAAATCATTATTATTGTATTTGTTAAATTATTTTGATGTGAGATTTATGTTTCTAGAATCGTACCGGCAATTTTGATAATTCTATTTATTGTTTAGATGGATTATTTGTCTCATTTGGCTTCTAGAGCCGATTAACCTTTAAGCAGAACATGTAAGATCCTCGAACTGTTTAAGGAGTAAAGTTAGGCCCCGTTCGTCCAGCTTAATAATAATAAATACAATGTTTCTCGCTAATAGATGTTGCTGTTTTATCAAGATTATAGGCTTTGTTACACTGCAACATTGTAGAATCATGTATTAACATAGGAAAATGTATTTATATATTGTATTTATATATATATATATACTTTATATATGCTAAATCTGATCCACAACTGTTACTTTAGCTACAGTAGTATTTGATGCCCTGTTTTGAATTTCTGAATCGACTGTTTTGTCTTTGTTTTATCCTTTCCTTTTTGGTCAATGTCGCTATTATAGTATATTATATTTTGTTGTACATGATATGAAGTATCAATATCAGTTGTTGTTAGTGTCTAACCTTTGTTAGAAAGCTGTTCACCTTTCTTTCAAATTTCACTAAAAATGTGTTTTAAGTTTGTATGTTTTTACAATGACCACCTATTCCACCCCCTCCCCCCTTCCTGTCTGTTCCCTGTTTGCTTGCAGTTTTTAGTTTTCTCCAGTGAAGACACATGAACTCTGCTCTGTCTAGACCTAACCAACAGAAGCCCGATGTTCTAGAAGTTGTGCTAGAACAGTTTGACCTGGATCGGAACTGATTTTGAAAGTGCTTGTGTGAAACAAAATGGAAACTGACCAAACTGATCAATCCACAAAAAGCCAGTCTTGTTTTCCAGTTTGATTACTACTGTCTATAGCCCTGTCACAGGACGAGTCAGAGAGAAGACCAACCAATAATCCTCCTCTCTGTGTCTTTCTCCTCTCCAACTCTTTCAGCTTTGCGTTGCTATTGGAGCGTTGTGCTGCTCCCCTTTCGAGCCCGCTGAGTCTGATTGGAGGGCTGGGAGTTGGAATCCCACCCCCGCAGCGCCGCTTATGCCACGCCTCCCTGCTTCTGGCCCAGCTCAAAGCACAGCTCGCCATCATTCAGCTCGTTGCCGCGGGAAACATCGCCAACGCCGTTACCTGCGCCAACCATCCACTACCCTCCTCTCACCCCCATCCTCCTCTTGTCCTCTTCCTCAACCTCTTGAAAGCGGCATCCACCACCAATAACATGTACCATCCCCTATATAATCCGTTAGGGGGTCAGTACTCTTCACAAGCCCAGAGAACACCAGCTCAGATGGGGCGGTATGGACTCTCACAAGCCCAGTCCGGGATGGACTCTCTGTTGGCCTCACGCCTGGGTCTGGGCCCTGTCTCTGCTGGTGGTTCCTCTGGTTTTTCCAGACAGGGGGGCATGATGTCCTCGATGGGGTACAACCTGGGGCAGAGGTCAACCGGGATGACCCCGGAGTTGGAGATAGACCACCACATCCGCTGGGCCAGAGAGGACGTGAGACTGCTCAGCCAGATGGTGCAGCAGAAACAGAACCAGCAGACCCAAATGAATCTTCGCCTGAATCGCAACCCCGGGGATGAGCTTTCATCTAGGGTAGGGATGGGTAGCTACACCTCTGGCCGGTCCTGCAGCGACCAGCAGAGCTCCATGGCCTCCTGGTCTGGCCACGTGACCCAGTCTGCTTCCTCTAAGCTCTTCTCCTCCCCCCTCCCTCAATCGTCCCCTTCCACCTCCCAGATGTACCAAAGCCAAACCTCTGGGTTTGGTGGTGCGGGAGAGCCGGGACCCACCTCAATGGGTTCTGAGGCGCCCCTGAGTGTCTCCGATCCTCCAGCCCGGTACACACCAGAGTCCGCCAGCAACATCCTGGCAAGTTTTGGCTTGTCCAACGAGGACTTGGAGCTCCTGAGCCAATATCCAGACGATCAGCTGACCCCAGACAACCTGCCCTTCATCCTCAGAGACATCTGCATCCGTAAGGCCAATAGAAACATGGATGTGGACAATCGGCATGACAACGGACCCAGCCCGGGGTCGGACCACTTAGGTGGAGGACAGAGCAAAGTTATCGATTATGGAAATATTGATGCTTCTAAATACGACAGTTATGACAATGTTCGATCCAATAGTTACGGCGGACAAGATCCGCTCCCGAAAGAGTCGATGAAATACTCTGTCAGAGACTCTCCAAGCGGGCACACCGGTACACCGTATGGCAGTGTTGGCAGATCCATGACCTCAGTCCTTTCCGAGCAACAGCAGATTTGCAGCGCTGCAGTCCAGAGTTCTATCTCTCTCCCCAAGAATGACAACGACACTCGTATCGGTCTTCCTCCGCCTTCCAGCCTATCCCAAAAGACCCTCAAAACCCACGACTTATCTAAAGTAGCACCCAAACCTATGAACATCCCTGTCCACGGCGGAGACCAAGGACTCGACCGACTCCTCTCATCTCAGAATCGAGGCACTGCTCGAGGCCAGGTTCAGCCTCGGTCCGACCTGGTGGTTCTTAGTGGTGGAGTCGGAGGAGATGCAAGACTCAAGATCGGAGGTATCCCAGTGGGGATTCCTCCTCCCACGCCACCCCTCATGTGGCCTCCCTTATTCCCCGTCATGAATCCGTCGGTTCCCCCTCCCGGTCACGTTCCGGTGACTTGTCCGCCTCCTCAGATGGGTCCGCCTCCCCTGATGGGTCCGCCTCCCCTGATGGGACCGCCTCCCCTGATGGGACCGCCTCCCCGGATGGGTCCACCTCCCCGGATGGGTCCGCCTCCCCGGATGGGTCTGCCTCCCCCGATGGGTCCGCCTCCCCCGATGTTCCAGCAGATCAACATCCCACCCCCAACGTTGATGGTCCCGACGAGGTTGCCGGCCCCGACCACGATGAGCGATTACTCCGCAGCTTCTCCCAGAATCTTTCCTCATACCTGTTCTCTCTGTAACGTAGAATGTGCCCAGCTAAAGGTGAGTTTTCGTCATACTATAACCTGAGTTTTCGTCATACTATAACCTGTCTTGACCAGACCTGGGTTGAGATACCATTTCAAATACGTTGAATTTTTTTCTCTCTAGACCAAGGAGCTGTTCAATTCTGGTCCTCGAAGGCCCGAAACACGACATTTGTCTTTGCTTCTACCTAGTATCCCGGGTCTGAATCAGTCCCGGATAATTAAACAGGTGTTTTGGCCCTCCGATGACAGCCCTGCTCCAGCCTGCCTTGATTGCAGTTTCAGGAGTTAAATCAAGCAAATATAAATAATTTGGAATGTCAAATAGTATGTGAACCCAGGTCTTGAACCCCATCGTAGTTTTTGGTTTTGTATCTTTGAACCTCATGTTGTATCTCCAGACTTCTCTTTGTTGAATGTGTTTCCATTTTGTTAATTCAAAAATGTAAGTCTAGCTATGAAGCCATTACCACTCGTTGACCCCCCCCCCTCCCACAATGCACGGTGAGTTGAGATGTAGTAAAACAGATGGAAATAATGTGAAAATGCTTTTTTAGAGTAAAATATTAGCAAATTGCTTGAGTTGACTTGAGGAATATGTAAACATTAAATCCTGGACAGCATTCAACATTATATTGTAATT
Organism: Oncorhynchus gorbuscha; assembly: GCF_021184085.1. NCBI lineage: Eukaryota > Metazoa > Chordata > Actinopteri > Salmoniformes > Salmonidae > Oncorhynchus > Oncorhynchus gorbuscha. Next base: position 48,570,520 of record NC_060197.1, read on the forward strand.
ATTGAATACTGTATGTCATGAGATTTCTTTTTTTTTTATAGATCTTTTTTTTTCCAAACCTCTTGAAATATTGTATTTGTATATAAAGGCCTTGTTGACTTTATAAGACATTGTGACTTTCGATGACCATGATATGCCCGAGGCAGACGGTGTTTTGAAGATGTTTTGACTCTGTGTAAACAGTTACCCCTTGTTCTATCAATAGGCCTTTACCGTGGTCAATTAATGAATGGTTTAGATAACTATGCCACATGTATCTATATCTCTATCTATCCATCTCTATCTCTACCTATCAATATATATATATATCTCTATATCTATCTCTATATATATCTCTATCTATTTACATTTACATTTAAGTCATTTAGCAGACGCTCTTATCCAGAGCGACTTACCTCTATATCTATCTATATATATATCTCTCTCTCTCTATATATATATATATATATATCTCTCTATATCTCTCTATATATATCTCTCTCTCTATATATCTCTATCTCACTCGAACCCCTGGATACGGTGTAAACCAATGACCGTAACTCTCACCACATACTCCTCTACTAATTTTTCATACAATTTATTTAGTTACTTTGTTAGTTTTTTTGGGGGGGGGAGATGGCTGCCGAGAGAATCCGTTCCAGAGAATCTACAGAGGAGATTCCAGATGCTGCTTTCCCCGTCCCCCCCCCCCCCCAACAGACTCTTGCCGTACCTTCCTAGTGTTGTTCTTGGTAGAACAGGCAGCGTGTGTAACTAGGCTGCGTAGCTAGGCTATTTGTGTGTAGTATAGCATTTTTAACTAACTCCTGCTATGTAAAAGCTGAGAAATTGGACTTTTTGCACTAGCTGCAAGGTGGGAAACCAAACTGATATTGAAAGGCCTTGTTTGAGGGCAGACTGACTGTCTTCTCTGTTTTGACCAACAGGACTGGATTGCTCATCAAAACACCAGCCTCCACATCGACAACTGCCGGCTGCTCAGGAAATTGTGGGTTATGTCTCCTGTCTTTGTTTTTTAAAATATAATGTCTGCCTGGCTCTTTCTAAATTTAGTATTTTCCTTGTGTCCTCTCCCCTCATCTCCTCCTCTTAAGTCCATTGGAGGAGAAAGTCCTAGTGGACTCGATAGCTTCTCCTCCAATACAGCTGAGAAAGGAGGTTGAGGGAATCTCAGAAAGGCGAATTGATATCTATGATCTCAACGATCGCCATCACGTTGTACATTTATACTAATCCCCTTTTTCCTTCTTTCAGGTATCCTGACTGGAACGGGGAAACTGTATCAGGGTGAGGAAGTTCCCATGTACTGGGTTCTAAAGTACTGTACTGGGTTCTAAAGTACTGTACTGGGTTCTAAAGTACTGTACTGGGTTCTAAAGTACTGTACTGGGTTCTAAAGTACTGTACTGGGTTCTAAAGTAGAAGGGATCCTTCTGAATGTCGCTGACTCAGTTATGAGCTTACATTTTAAACCAGAATGACTTCTTCAGGCTGTGCTTACTGGCCTAGTTCCCTTCTCTCCTTCCCTCTCTCTCTCCATCCTCTCCTCTCTCTCTCTCTCCAGCCCTGCTGCCAGTAGAAATGACAACAACCAGAGTTCCTCCAAACGTCGCCAGACCAACTCCCGTTCTCTGTCCCGTTCTCCTTCTCCTCGCCTCTCCTCCTACCGCACCACTTCCTCCTCCTCTGCTCGCCGACCTCGATCCAGGGAACGATCCCGCTCCCGGGAACGTAGACACAGCGCCGGCAGACGGCGTTCCCGGTCTCCTGGTTCGCGTCGGGAACGTGACCCTCCGGCGTCGTCGTCTTCGCACCGGGATCGGGAACGTCGGCGTTCGCCCCAGACAACTTCTTCATCCCGGAGGAGGTAAGATGACAGAAAAGTCAATAGACTGTATTGTAGTGCTTTTTTTAAATGTAAAATTTTTAAAACATTTTTTCCCAGATTAATCAAAGCTACTCTATGATTTTAAAATTTATTTGTATCTGAATATTTTTTTTAACGTCTAATAAAATGAATTAAAATAATTTAAGTTAATTAATTCATCCAGGTCGCGTTCTAGGAGCTATGAGCGTCGGGAGGCGAGGAAGAGCAGCCCTCCAGGAGGAGGGAAGAGCAGACAGCAGAAGTCTAGCAGTGCTGAGAGACTGGCCAAGAAACTACTGGAGTCATCTGGTAAGAGAGGGAGAACAATTATCCTGTTTACAGCCCGGTGAGGAGACTTCTTTTAGCCCGGGGCTAAATGACTGTTCACACATTCTAAAGTGGCCTAGCACTGACCTTGGCCGGGGTTAACACTGACCTTGGCCCGGGGTCAACACTGACCTTGGCCCGGGGTCAACACTGACCTTGGCCCGGGGTCAACACTGACCTTGGCCCGGGGTTAACACTGACCTTGGCCCGGGGTTAACACTGACCTTGGCCCGGGGTTAACACTGACCTTGGCCCGGGGTTAACACTGACCTTGGCCCGGGGTTAACACTGACCTTGGCCCGGGGTTAACACTGACCTTGGCCCAGGGCCAGTCTTAGCCTGGCCCGGGGAACCTTGGCCCGGGGGTTGGCCCAGGGCCAGTCTTAGCCTGAAGGTTGGCCCAGGGCCAGTCTTAGCCTGAAGGTTGGCCCAGGGCCAGTCTTAGCCTGAAGGTTGGCCCAGGGCCAGTCTTAGCCTGAAGGTTGGCCCAGGGCCAGTCTTAGCCTGAAGGTTGGCCCAGGGCCAGTCTTAGCCTGAAGGTTGGCCCAGGGCCAGTCTTAGCCTGAAGGTTGGCCCAGGGCCAGTCTTAGCCTGAAGGTTGGCCCAGGGCCAGTCTTAGCCTGAAGGTTGGCCCAGGGCCAGTCTTAGCCTGAAGGTTGGCCCAGGGCCAGTCTTAGCCTGAAGGTTGGCCCAGGGCCAGTCTTAGCCTGAAGGTTGGCCCAGGGCCAGTCTTAGCCTGAAGGTTGGCCCAGGGCCAGTCTTAGCCTGAAGGTTGGCCCAGGGCCAGTCTTAGCCTGAAGGTTGGCCCAGGGCCAGTCTTAGCCTGAAGGTTGGCCCAGGGCCAGTCTTAGCCTGAAGGTTGGCCCAGGGCCAGTCTTAGCCTGAAGGTTGGCCCAGGGCCAGTCTTAGCCTGAAGGTTGGCCCAGGGCCAGTCTTAGCCTGGCCCAGGGGTCCTGATGGCCCAGGGCCAGTCTTAGCCTGAGGTTGGCCCAGGGCCAGTCTTAGCCTGAAGGTTGGCCCAGGGCCAGTCTTAGCCTGAAGGTTGGCCCAGGGCCAGTCTTAGCCTGGGCCTGATGGATAACCCAGGGTTACTGATGCAGTGTGAAGCTCTCGTCTTCAAAAGTGGGGGAGGAACTTCAGCTTTTCTCCTCCAATTAGTTTTGAGATGGAAGGTAAGTCGAGAGGATGTGGAGAATCAAGGAAATCACATTGATTCATTCTTCTACACTCTGGTCAAGAGAACCAGTACATTACTTATCTCTCACACCCTGACCCAATGTCTCCCCTTCTCCTTCCAGCTGGCCTCTCTCCCCATGTCACCCCCTCTCCTTCCAGCCGGCCTCTCCTTCCAGCCGGCCTCTCTCCCCCTGTCTCCCCCTCTCCTTACAGCCGGGCCTCTCTCGCCCTCTCCTTACAGCCGGGCCTCTCTCGCCCTCTCCTTACAGCCGGGCCTCTCTCGCCCTCTCCTTACAGCCGGGCCTCTCTCGCTCTCTCTTTACAGCCGGGCCTCTCTCGCCCTCTCCTTCCAGCCGGGCCTCTCTCGCCCTCTCCTTCCAGCCGGCCTCTCTCCTTCCAGCCGGCCTCTCTCCCCCTCTCCTTCCAGCCGGCTTCTCTTTGATCCATGCCTTTGTATTCCAGCTGGCCTCTCCCTGACTAAGAACACCAGTCTAGAAGTTCTGATGCAGTCCCTGGCCCCTGCTCTCCTGGCCGAGCTCGCCAAAAAGAAAGGAGCCACTTCTGCCAAAGGAGGTGCCGGCAAGGGAGGCCGCTCCTCCTCCCGGAAGACTGAAACGGGAACGTCCAAGGGTGGCAAGGCAGGCACTGGATCTGGGAGGACATCAAACAAGAAATCCTCCTCGCCCTCCAAATCATCCTTCAAATCGTCCAGCTCAGCTCCTTCCAAGGTATGCCTTTTTGTGTGTGTTAATTTTTTTTTATTTTTAATAAGACTGATAAGATGGGGGATCTTCCACATGGTGAAGACCTTCAGACAGCTGATCGTGATGATGTCATCGTGATGATGTCATTGTCACTCCCATAGTACTGAGCGGTCAGCGTTCGCATCGTGGCGGCGGCTTCCTAAAAATGGCGGTCTCCGAACAACTTTAACAAATAAAATATAAAACATTCATTACCTTTGACCATCTTCTTTGTTGGCACTCCTAGATGTCCCATAATCACTATTGGGTCTTTTTTTCGATTAAATCGGTCCATATATAGCCTAGATATCGATCTATGAAGACTGTGTGATAAACGGAAAAAAATAGCGTCTTATAACGTAACGTCATTTTTTTAAATCAAAAAAGTCGCCGATAAACTTTCACAAAACACTTCGAAATACTTTTGTAATGCAACTTTAGGTATTATTAAACGTTAATAAGCGATCAAATTGATCACGAGGCGAAGTATATTCTTTAGCTGTCCGTCTGGAAATAATGTCCGGGTAATTCTCAACCAAAATATCCGGTCGGAGACCGGAGGAAATGCGTTGCCTTGCGTCTGTTTGACCAAGAAACAAAGCCTAGGCAAATGACAAGACTCTAGACAACGTGTGGAAGCTGTAGGTATTGCAACCTCAGCCCCATTAAATGTGGTTCACCTTTATCAATGGGTTCAAGTCGCGCATGGATATATATTTCCATATTCAGTGATCAGATTTTCCTGCGCTTTTCGATGAAACGCACGTTCTGTTATAGTCACGGCCGTGATTTAACCAGTTTTATAAACGTCTGAGTGTTTTCTATCCACACATACTAATCATATGCATATACTATATTCCTGGCATGAGTAGCAGGGAGCTGAAATGTTGCACGATTTTTAACAGAATGTTCGAAAAATTAGGGGGTAGGATTAACAGGTTAACCCCCATTTGAACTCTTTTAACAACTTTAACCCCCATTTGAACTCTTTTAACAACTTTAACCCCCATTTGAACTCCTTTAACAACTTTAACCCCCATTTGAACTCCTTTAACAACTTTAACCCCCATTTGAACTCCCGCCGTAAAAAAGGCCTGACTAGGGTGACGGAGTAGTTTTGGTACGGTTGATGCTTTGCGGCACAGCCGGCGCTAGTTTTTCCCATTTTTTTAAAGTCACTGGAGAGGTTTGACTTCTCCAGATGACAAATAGCTGGATGGTGTTTGACATCAGAACCGGGCTGGACCATCTTGGTAGGGGGGGCGGCGTCTGTGGCCCACTGGGTCAGCCTAATGCTCATATAGATGATTATGACAACAGACAAATAGTGGAAGTCACTGGCAGTGTCTGTTAAAAAAAATATATTATAATTTGTATATGACTACAGCCTTGACTCTTCTTGAGTATGACACTACAACCTTGGCACACCTGTATTTGGGGAGTTTCTCCCATTCTTCTCTGAAGATCCTCTCAAGCTCTGTCAGGTTGGATGGGGAGCGTCGCTGCACAGCTATTTTCAGGTCTCTCCAGAGATGTTCGATAGAGTTCAAGAGTTCAAGTCCGGGCTCTGGCAGGGCTACTCAAGGACATTCAGAGACTTGTCCCGAAGCCACTCCTGTATTGTCTTGGCTGTGTGCTTAGGGTTGTTGTCCTGTTGGAAGGTGAACCTTCTCCCCAGTCTGAGGTCCTGAGCGCTCTGGAGCAGGTTTTCATCAAGGATCTCTCTGTACTTTGCTCCGTTCATCTTTCCTTCGATCCGGACTAGTCTCCCAATCCCTGCTGCTGAAAAACATCCCCACATCATGATGCTGCCACCACCGGGATGGTGCCAGGTTTCCTCCAGATGTGAAACTTGGCATTCAGGCCAAATACTTCAATCTTGGTTTCATCTGACCAGAGAATCTTGTTTCTCATGGTCTGAGAGTCCTTGAGGTGCCTTTTGGCAAACTCCAAGCGGGCTGTCATGTTCCTTTTACTGAGGAGTGTCTGGCCTCTCTACCATAAAGGCCTGATTGGTGGAGTGCTGCAGAGATGGTTGTCCTTCTGGAAGGTTCTCCCTTCTCCACAGAGGAACTCTGGAGCTCTGTCAGAGGGACCATCGTGTGCTTGCTCACCTCCCTGACCAAGGCCCTTCTTTCCAGATTGCTCAGTTTGGCTGGGCGTCCCGCTCTAGGAAGAGTCTTGGTGGTTCCAAACTTCTTCCATTTAAGAATGATGGAGGCCACTGTTCTTGGGGACTGCAGACATTTTTGGTACCCTTCCCCAGATCTGTGCCTCGACACAATCCTGTCTCTGAGATCTATGGACAATTCCTTCAAACTCATGGCTTCGTTTTTGCTCTGACGTGCACTGTCAACTGTGGAACCTCATGTAGACAGGTGACAGGTGTGTGCCTTTCCAAATCATGTCCAATCAATTGAATTTACCACAGGTGGACTCCAATCAGGTTGTAGAAACATCTCAATGATGATCAATGGAAACAGGATGCACCTGAGATCAATTTCATCTCATTTTCATCTGAGCTCAGGATGTCTCATAGCAAAAGGTCTGAATACTTATGTAAAAATAAATGTGTTTGTTTTGCAAATTGTATTAAAAAAAATCATTTTAAACCTGTTTTTGGTTTGGTCATTTAGGGGGTATTGTGTGTAGATTGAGGATTTTCTTTCCTTTTAATCCATTTTAGACTAGTTAACAGAATGTGGAACAACTCTGGGGATCTGAAGTGTGTGTGTGTGTGTGTGTGTGTGTGTGTGTTTATCTCGCACAGTACCAGTCAAAAGTTTGGACACACCTACTCATTCCAGGGTTTTTCTTTATTTTTACTATTTTCTACATTGTAGAATAGTGAAGACTTCAGAACTATGAAATAACACATAACATGTGTCTCTTTGAGCTGTCATTGTGACTCTTCAGGCATTTGACACTACAGAATATCCCCACTACCAACACTAAAGAATATCCCCACTACCAACACTAAAGAATATCCCCACTACCAACACTAAAGAATATCCCCACTACCAACACTAAAGAATATCCCCACTACCAACACTAAAGAATATCCCCTCTACCAACACTAAAGAATATCCCCTCTACCAACACTAAAGAATATCCCCACTACCAACACTAAAGAATATCCCCCACTACCAACACTAAAGAATATCCCCCCACTACCAACACTAAAGAATATCCCCCAATACCAACACTAAAGAATATCCCCACTACCAACACTAAAGAATATCCCCCACTACCAACACTAAAGAATATCCCCCCACTACCAACACTAAAGAATATCCCCCCACTACCAACACTAAAGAATATCCCCCACTACCAACACTAAAGAATATCCCCCCACTACCAACACTAAAGAATATCCCCACTACCAACACTAAAGAATATCCCCCACTACCAACACTAAAGAATATCCCCCACTACCAACACTAAAGAATATCCCCCACTACCAACACTAAAGAATATCCCCCACTACCAACACTAAAGAATATCCCCCACTACCAACACTAAAGAATATCCCCCCACTACCAACACTAAAGAATATCCCCCACTACCAACACTAAAGAATATCCCCCACTACCAACACTAAAGAATATCCCCACTACCAACACTAAAGGGAATATCCCCACTACCAACACTAAAGGATATCCCCCACTACCAACACTAAAGAATATCCCCACTACCAACACTAAAGAATATCCCCCCACTACCAACACTAAAGGATATCCCCACTACCAACACTAAAGAATATCCCCCTACCAACACTAAAGAATATCCCCCTACCAACACTAAAGAATATCCCCACTACCAACACTAAAGAATATCCCTCTACCAACACTAAAGAATATCCCCACTACCAACACTAAAGAATATCCCCACTACCAACACTAAAGAATATCCCCACTACCAACACTAAAGAATATCCCCACTACCAACACTAAAGAATATCCCCACTACCAACACTAAAGAATATCCCCACTACCAACACTAAAGAATATCCCCACTACCAACACTAAAGAATATCCCCACTACCAACACTAAAGAATATCCCCACTACCAACACTAAAGAATATCCCCACTACCAACACTAAAGAATATCCCCACTACCAACACTAAAGAATATCCCCACTACCAACACTAAAGAATATCCCCACTACCAACACTAAAGAATATCCCCACTACCAACACTAAAGAATATCCCCACTACCAACACTAAAGAATATCCCCACTACCAACACTAAAGAATATCCCCACTACCAACACTAAAGAATATCCCCACTACCAACACTAAAGAATATCCCCACTACCAACACTAAAGAATATCCCCACTACCAACACTAAAGAATATCCCCACTACCAACACTAAAGAATATCCCCACTACCAACACTAAAGAATATCCCCACTACCAACACTAAAGGATATCCCCACTACCAACACTAAAGGATATCCCCACTACCAACACTAAAGGATATCCCCACTACCAACACTAAAGAATATCCCCACTACCAACACTAAAGAATATCCCCACTACCAACACTAAAGAATATCCCCACTACCAACACTAAAGAATATCCCCTCTACCAACACTAAAGAATATCCCCACTACCAACACTAAAGAATATCCCACACTCACTACCAACACTAAAGAATATCCCTCTACCAACACTAAAGAATATCCCCACTACCAACACTAAAGAATATCCCCACTACCAACACTAAAGGATATCCCCACTACCAACACTAAAGAATATCCCCCACTTACACACAGCTCACTACCAATAACAGTCTGGTCTCGCTCTCTTTCTCTCTCTAGACTAAGAAGAAGGGAGCACCAGGGACCTCCGCTCTGTTAAGACTGAAGAATATCCCCCAAAACACAGCTCATGATGAGGTGGTGAAGGCCGTGGAACCATTCGGAAAGATCAACACAGTCATCCAGCTCAAGCCCATACAGCAGGTACTGTATCTTACCAGATGTCCGGAGTTCCCCCGAACCCCAATCGTTCCTATAGCTCAAGGCCATACAGCAGGTACTGTATCTTACCAGATGTCCGAACCCCAATCGTTCCTATAGCTCAAGGCCATAAACCAGGTATTTCCAAACACCGGTCTTCCCCTTCGTTAATGTTCCCCGTCATGTCCAAAGACTCAACTAATCAACCACAAATACATCTCTCTTCCTCCTCCGCTCCTCTTCATATTGGTTTTGGTGTATTAAAAAAAAAATAAACGAGTGGTCTAATAAACTAAACCCTCCCTCTCTCTCCTCCTGCCACCCTCCCTCTCTCTCCTCCTGCCACCCTCCCACTCTCTCCTCCTGCCACCCTACCAGGTACTCTCTCTCCTCCTGCCACCCTCCCTCTCCCCCCCTGCCACCCTCTCTCTCTCCCCCTGCCACCCCCCCTCTCCCCCCTGCCAGGCCATCTCTCTCCTCCTGCCACCCTCCCTCTTCTCCAGATGCCACCCCAATCTCTCTCTCTCCTCAAGGCCAGCAGGTACCCCCCTCTCTCTCTCAGGTATTTACAAACACCGGTCTTCCCCTTAGTTAATGTTCCCCGTCATGTCCAAAGACTCAACTAATCCCCCTCCCTCCCTCTCTCTCTCCTCCCGCCACCCCCCTCTCTCTCTCCTCCCGCAAACCCCCCTCTCTCTCTCCTCCGCCACCCCCTCTCTCTCTCCTCCTGCCACCCCCCCTCTCTCTCTCCTCCCGCCACCCTCCCTCTCTCTCCTCCTGCCACCCTCCTCTCTCTCTCTCCTCCTGCCACCCTCCCTCTCTCTCTCTCCTCCCGCCACCCCCCTCTCTCTCTCTCCTCCCGCCACCCCCTCTCTCTCTCCTCCCGCCACCCCCCTCTCTCTCTCTCCTCCCGCCACCCTCCCCCCTCTCTCTCTCCTCCCGCCACCCTCCCTCTCTCTCTCTCCTCCCGCCACCCTCCCCTCTCTCTCTCCTCCCGCCACCCTCCCTCTCTCTCTCTCCTCCCGCCACCCTCCCTCTCTCTCTCTCCTCCCGCCACCCTCCCTCTCTCTCTCTCCTCCCGCCACCCTCCCTCTCTCTCTCTCCTCCCGCCACCCTCCCTCTTCTCTCTCTCTCTCTGCTCCCTCCATCCCTCTCTCTAGGCATCCGTGTTGTTTGAGAGGGAGGAGGATGCTAAGAAGCTGGCTAGCTGTAAGAACCTGACCATCAAAGGCCAGACCGTCACCGTTCTAACGGAGAAAGATGCTCTGCTGGACGACTCCAAGGAACTGAGCCAAACCAACAAGTCTACCGATGAAAAGTAAGAGAAATCAGCAACTCGTTTCTTTATTTCATTAGTTAACTCTATATACATTAACGAATATCATAGTTACACGATGTAGAAATCCATCCACCATTTCCTGGTTGCTAAAGCTCAAAATAGTTTGTCTAATTTCAGTTTGTGACAAAATAGTCTAGTATAGTGTAGAGAGTCATTGTAACATCTATATTAATCTAGTATAGTATAGAGAGTCATTGTAACATCTATAATAATCTAGTATAGTGTAGAGAGTCATTGTAACATCTATAATAATCTAGTATAGAGAGTCATTGTAACATCTATAATAATCTAGTGTAGAGAGTCATTGTAACATCTATAGTAATCTAGTATAGTATAGAGAGTCATTGTAACATCTATAATAATCTAGTATAGTATAGAGAGTCATTGTAACATCTATAATAATCTAGTGTAGAGAGTCATTGTAATATCTATAATAATCTAGTGTAGAGAGTCATTGTAACATCTATAATAATCTAGTATAGTATAGAGAGTCATTGTAACATCTATAATAATCTAGTATAGTATAGAGAGTCATTGTAACATCTATAATCTAGTATAGTGTAGAGAGTCATTGTAACATCTATAATAATCTAGTATAGAGAGTCATTGTAACATCTATAATAATCTAGTATAGAGAGTCATTGTAACATCTATAATAATCTAGTGTAGAGAGTCATTGTAACGTCTATAATAATCTAGTATAGAGAGTCATTGTAACATCTATAGTAATCTAGTATAGAGAGTCATTGTAACATCTATAATCTAGTATAGAGAGTCATTGTAACATCTATAATAATCTAGTATAGAGAGTCATTGTAACGTCTATAATAATCTAGTATAGAGAGTCATTGTAACATCTATAATAATCTAGTGTAGAGAGTCATTGTAACATCTATAGTAATCTAGTATAGTATAGAGAGTCATTGTAACATCTATAATAATCTAGTATAGTATAGAGAGTCATTGTAACATCTATAATAATCTAGTGTAGAGAGTCATTGTAATATCTATAATAATCTAGTGTAGAGAGTCATTGTAACATCTATAATAATCTAGTATAGTATAGAGAGTCATTGTAACATCTATAATAATCTAGTATAGTATAGAGAGTCATTGTAACATCTATAATAATCTAGTATAGTGTAGAGAGTCATTGTAACATCTATAATAATCTAGTATAGAGAGTCATTGTAACATCTATAATAATCTAGTATAGAGAGTCATTGTAACATCTATAATAATCTAGTGTAGAGAGTCATTGTAACGTCTATAATAATCTAGTATAGAGAGTCATTGTAACATCTATAGTAATCTAGTATAGAGAGTCATTGTAACATCTATAATCTAGTATAGAGAGTCATTGTAACATCTATAATCTAGTATAGTATAGAGAGTCATTGTAACATCTATAATAATCTAGTATAGAGAGTCATTGTAACATCTAATAATCTAGTATAGAGAGTCATTGTAACATCTATAATAATCTAGTATAGTGTAGAGTCATTGTATCATCTATAATAATCTAGTATAGAGAGTCATTGTAACATCTATAATAATCTAGTATAGAGAGTCATTGTAACATCTATAATAATCTAGTATAGTATAGAGAGTCATTGTAACATCTATAATAATCTAGTATAGAGACAATATTTCCATAAATATTGTCTTTTCACCTGTTAGAACATAGATCAGATCCTTTTCTTAGACTTTGACGTGACACATTGCCACTTTAACTATATATACAGTTTGCTATAATTAGTTAACTCTAGTATATACAGTAGGATATAGTTAGCTGTACATTACACAGTGATATAATTAGTTAACTCTAGTATATACATTTACATTTAAGTCATTTAGCAGACGCTCTTATCCAGAGCGACTTACAAATTGGTGCATTCACCTTATGACATCCAGTGGAACAGCCACTTTACAATAGTGCATCTAAATCTTTTATGGGGGGGGGTAGAAGGATTACTTTATCCTATCCTAGGTATTCCTTAAAGAGGTTGGGTTTCAGGTGTCTCCGGAAGGTGGTGATTGACTCCGCTGTCCTGGCGTCGTGAGGGAGTTTATTCCACCATTGGGGGGCCAGAGCAGCGAACAGTTTTGACTGGGCTGAGCGGGAACTGTACTTCCTCAGTGGTAGGGAGGCGAGCAGGCCAGAGGTGGATGAACGCAGTGCCCTTGTTTTAGGTGTAGGGCCTGATCAGAGCCTGTAGGTACTGAGGTGCCGTTCCCCTCACAGCTCCGTAGGCAAGCACCATGGTCTTGTAGCGGATGCGAGCTTCAACTGGAAGCCAGTGGAGAGAGCGGAGGAGCGGGGTGACGTGAGAGAACTTGGGAAGGTTGAACACCAGACGGGCTGCGGCGTTCTGGATGAGTTGTAGGGGTTTAATGGCACAGGCAGGGAGCCCAGCCAACAGCGAGTTGCAGTAATCCAGACGGGAGATGACAAGTGCCTGGATTAGGACCTGCACCGCTTGCTGTGTGAGGCAGGGTCGTACTCTGCGGATGTTGTAGAGCATGAACCTACAGGAACGGGCCACCGCCTTGATGTTAGTTGAGAACGACAGGGTGTTGTCCAGGATCACGCCAAGGTTCTTAGCGCTCTGGGAGGAGGACACAATGGAGTTGTCAACCGTGGTGGCGAGATCATGGAACGGGCAGTCCTTCCCCGGGAGGAAGAGCAGCTCCGTCTTGCCGAGGTTCAGCTTGAGGTGGTGATCCGTCATCCACACTGATATGTCTGCCGGACATGCAGAGATGCGATTCGCCACCTGGTCATCAGAAGGGGGAAAGGAGAAGATGAATTGTGTGTCGTCTGCATAGCAATGATAGGAGAGACCATGTGAGGTTATGACAGAGCCAAGTGACTTGGTGTATAGCGAGAATAGGAGAGGGCCTAGAACAGAGCCCTGGGGGACACCAGTGGTGAGAGCGCGTGGTGAGGAGACAGATTCTCGCCACGCCACCTGGTAGGAGCGACCTGTCAGGTAGGACGCAATCCAAGCGTGGGCCGCGCCGGAGATGCTCAACTTGGAGAGGGTGGAGAGGAGGATCTGATGGTTCACAGTATCGAAGGCAGCCGATAGGTCTAGAAGGATGAGAGCAGAGGAGAGAGAGTTAGCTTTAGCAGTGCGGAGCGCCTCCGTGATACAGAGAAGAGCAGTCTCAGTTGAATGACTAGTCTTGAAACCTGACTGATTTGGATCAAGAAGGTCATTCTGAGAGAGATAGCGAGAGAGCTGGCCAAGGACGGCACGTTCAAGAGTTTTGGAGAGAAAAGTATATACAGTAGGATATAGTTAGCTGGGCATTACACAGTGATATAATTAAAGAAGGGATACTGGTCTGTAGTTGTTGACATCGGAGGGATCGAGGGTTGCAACTTAATTAGGAAGGTGTTCCTAATGTTTGGTATACTCATATCTATCTCTATCTCTCTATCTATGAGATAGAGAGATATCTATGAGATAGAGAGATATCTATGAGATAGAGAGATAGATATGAGATAGAGAGATAGATATACAGTATGATATAATTAGTTAAGGGGGAATTTAAACCTGGGGGAATCTGGGCTTGTTTTTCATCGTGTCCCGAGGCATTTCTAGGACAGTGAGGTGTGTTTCATACATAATTGCCCAGGAGAAAGGCGAACTTAATCAGGAAGGTGTTCCTAATGTTTGGTATACTCAGTATATATATATACAGTATGATATATACAATGGTACAATGACTCTCTATATGTGTGTGTGTATATATATATATGCGGGTCTGGGCTTCGGACGCTGAATGATACACCCGATGACTACTTCCAGTGTATTGATGGGGGTGTGTGAGACTAAACATAAATGTAGTCCTTCTTTCGTGGCATTTCGCGATACGGATCGTATGTTTTTGTTGTGGTCGTCCTCGTTCGATAGGAACATCGCTGAAAGACGTCCAAAGGCTCTATCAGCGGATTCATTACTAAATATACAAAACATTTTCCAGTCTCCGAAAGACTACATCTTTGTGCTCTGGCTCCCGTCCCTCCCCAAGGGGGGCTTTAAAAAAAACTCCCGTCCCTCCCCAAGGGGGGCTTTAAAAAAAACTCCCGTCCCTCCCCAAGGGGGGCTTAAAAAAAAACACCCGTCCCTCCCCAAGGGGAACTTTAAAAAAAAACTCCCGTCCCTCCCCCACAGGGGGCTTTAAAAAAAACTCCCGTCCCTCCCCCATGGGGGGCTTTAAAAAAAAAACTTCCGTCCCTCCCCCACGGGGGGCTTTAAAAAAAACTCCCGTCCCTCCCCCACGGGGGGCTTTTAGAAAAAAAAGGAAGTGGACACCAACAATATAATCCTTTTGGAACTGAACGAACTGACCAGTCATGTCTTCAAACGATTCGCTCAACAACACATTCGACCATTGGAGCATTTTATTACGGTCTATAAGCTACATGGTGCCTTTCGACTGGAATATAGCGAAGAGGATTCGAAACAAAGAGTTGGATTTAGCTAACGTTAAAAGCTCAGCTACAGCCAATGGCCAGCACCAAGAAGGCAGAGGACAAATACGGTGCCTAGATAAGTAAGTTATTTTTCCTGCGTGCCACCTAGCTAGCTAGCTATGTTTAGTTTATCTACTGAAATCCATATTGTGTATTGCTTACTAACATGAGGGGGGATAATTTATGTTTCTGTTTGCTAACTTGGCTAAGTAGGTTAGCTAGCTGGCTAGGTAGCAAAGTTAGCTAAATAACTACCGGTAGCCATATCTATGACTAAAAAGAGAAAATGTTTTACAATCAGTTATTTTGTATCTCGAATTGTAAAACCTCTTCTCTTTTTAGTCGTAGATAAAGCTACAACATTACAACCAGCCAACTGAAGCGATATAAGCACATGACTGGAGTTGGGTAGCTAGTCAGCCTGGCGCCTGCTAACATGTTATGCGCTTAACCTCGCGTTTTGTAACTTTGTTAGCAAATGTGTAACATCGGCAACTTAATTTTACTAGCTAGCTATGTAACATAATTGTTTATGATTATGACCGGGGATGCATTGCACAAAATGATAGGATTCAAAACCGATGTAAATAACAGTATTGTATATCAAGCTAGCTAGCTAGCTTAGTTTACTAGCAAACAGTGAGGAGAAACAATAATACTATTTATTGTTGTAAATATCTTAAACTAAAGCTGTTTTTTTTACTAATATATATTTTTGTTGTCTAACTGTTCCTGTTAGTGTCTATTTACAGCTGTTAGTGTCTACTTTACCTACCTAGGTACATTTGACATAGTCTGGTCACTATGCAAAAGATGAGGGTTGGGTTTTGTATTAGGCTAGATATTGTACATGTAATCTGTGCCTGCGCAAGCATGTTCAAAGTAGTCAACCCTAATATTGATGTTATGCATGTTGTTCAAACTACAATAGTGATATATATATATTTATTTATTTATATATATTTATATATTTATTTATTTATTTATTTATCTTTCAGACAATATGGTGATGCCGGGGGTTCCTCCTGAAGTGGCTTCTAGAACCAGAATTCCTGCGAGTCGTTGTAGCAGTATTCCGTGAACTCTAAACCCTCCCAGTGGGATTAAACATTATGCTGGATTTCAAGCCGATGACTCTTGAGGGAGGAGCTGAATGGCAGTTTGATCATGACATCATTTCTCCTTACAGCTTTACAATGTTACCCCCTGACCTTTTACAACACTGATCGTACTGTGTTGTCTTCCTGTGTGTGTGTTTCTTTGGGAAAGGACTTTTTTTTTTTCACCATGACCACCGGTTTTCTTAATTACAGATTGTTACAGCAGATAATGTGATTTTAACCAAAGATCGTTGTAGCACAGAGAATTCTAAACCAGACTCGGTGACGCCGTCCTCGACTCAAGGAAACCGGAGTCTCAAGTGTCCCGTGTTCAGTTGCAAGGTGGTCAGTTTTTAATTTAGAAAATCCTCCTCCATTTATTAAAATTGTGTGTGTGTGTGTGTGGCAAGTGGAATTTGCGGTTTGCTTTCAAAATAAAAGTATGTTAAATTACAGTAATGCAAATTATTACATATAGTAGAATTATGTCCTACTTTTATTTTGAAGGCTAACCGCAAAGGCCACAATTTCTATTTTTTTTTTTCATCTTTTTATTTAACCAGGCCAGTTGAGAACAAGTTCTCATTTACTGCGACCTGATGAAGCAAAGCAGTGTGACATAAACAACAACACAGAGTTACACATGGAATAAACTACCACACAGAGTTACACATGGAGTAAACTACAACACAGAGTTACACATGGAGTAAACAACAACACCAGAGTTACACATGGAGTAAACATCACAGAGTTACACATGGAATAAACAACAACACAGTTACACATGGAGTAAACAACAACACCAGAGTTACACATGGAGTAAACATCACAGAGTTACACATGGAATAAACAACAACACAGTTACACATGGAGTAAACAACAACACCAGAGTTACACATGGAGTAAACAACATCACAGACACATGGGATAAACAAACGTACAGTCAATAACACAACAGAAAAAAAGTCTATATACAGTTTGTGCAAATGGCACGGGGAGGTAAGGCAATAAATAGGCAGAGAAGGTAGAGAAGTAATTACAATTTAGTAAATTTACACAGGAGTGATAGATGTGCAGGTCTTCCCTCAATGGAGATCTAAGACTTGAAATAGATGAGATGTGTGTGAAATATCTTTGGGTTAAATCACATTGTTGCACCAGAGAAATCTGTAGCTATAGTTTTCTGGCACTTGTCTCTCTACACCTGAGACGCCCTGAACTGTACTAGACCGGTCATAAGTGTTTTTTTGTTGTTTTACCATAGAACGTTCTTGTCGAATTTCCCAGTTCTCTTTGAGTCAGAATTAAATAGTGTACAATCCCCTGTATTTTAGATTGGGACAAATAAACCTTGGAATATGTGAATGTCTAGCATCTGTTTTGGTGCTATAGAGCCCTATTTAGTTTATGTAAATATATTCTGTGAATCCAAGGCGTCTGCATGTTTAAGATTGATAGAAAATATTTATTTTATGGTAGTTCTACATCGGGGGCTCTCCAACCCTGTTCCTGAAGAGCTACTGTCAGGATTTGTCAGCGCACCTGATTCTAATACTACAACCTTAATCAGGGTTGGAGAGCGCACATGGAGAACAGGGTTGGAGAGCCCTAGTCTAATACTAAGAACAGGGTTGGAGAGCCCTAGTCTACATGGAGAACAGGGTTGGAGAGCCCTAGTCTACATGGAGAACAGGGTTGGAGAGCCCTAGTCTACATGGAGAACAGGGTTGGAGAGCCCTAGTCTACATGGAGAACAGGGTTGGAGAGCCCTGGAGAGCCCTAGTCTACATGGAGAACAGGGTTGGAGAGCCCTAGTCTACATGGAGAACAGGGTTGGAGAGCCCTAGTCTACATGGAGAACAGGGTTGGAGAGCCCTAGTCTACATGGAGAACAGGGTTGGAGAGCCCTAGTCTACATGGAGAACAGGGTTGGAGAGCCCTAGTCTACATGGAGAACAGGGTTGGAGAGCCCTAGTCTACATGGAGAACAGGGTTGGAGAGCCCTAGTCTGAGATTTTCTGGATTTTTTTCCCCTCGTTTTGTCTGTCATAGTTGAAGTGTACCTATGATGACAATTACAGGCCTCATCTTTTTAAGTGGGAGAACTTGCACAATTGGTGGCTGACTAAGTACTTTTTTGCCCCACTGTGTGTGTACGGTATGTATGTATATATATATATGTACGGTATGTATATATATATATGTACGGTATGTATATATTTATATATATATTTTATATATTTATTTATTTATATATATATAGTACACATTTTTTTATAAATGTATATCTCCAATAAGTTGCTAGTGGAATGGAATGTGACAGTAACAACAGTGAGCTGCCATATTCATTTTCAGGTTGGATTTTCCCGCCAGATTTTGTGTTGCGCAATAGGAGACTTGTTTTCCATCATTGAGGAGGCGGTGTGATAGCTAGCTAGCTGAGCCCACGGCGAAACGTGACCAATGGCTAGCGGAAATAGCTAGCTTGCAGCCGCAAAAAGACAAACGACCCAGCAGCAACTACTCCATCTAAGGGGTGTCAGACTCATTCCGCGGAGGGCTGGGTGTCTGCGGGTTTTGGGGTTTTTTCTTCCAATTAAGACCTAGACAACCAGTTGAGGGTGGTCCTCACTAATGAATTAATTAAGCAATCAGGTACTAGGATTTTTTTACATTTTATTTCACCTTTATTTAACCAGGTAGGCCAGTTGAGAACAAGTTCTCATTTACAACTGCGACCTGGCCAAGATAAAGCAAAGCAGTTTGACACAAACAACAACACAGTTACACATGGAGTAAAACAAACATACAGTCAATAATACAGTATAAAAATCTATATACATTGAGTGCAAATGAGGTGAGATAAGGGAGGTAAAGGCAATAAATAGGCCAGGGTGGCAAAATAATTACAAAAAAGCAATTAAACACTGGAATGGTAGATGTGCAGAAGATGAATGTGCATACAGGGGCGCAAAGGTACAAGATAAATACATGCAGTATGGGGATGAGGTAGATGGGCTGTTTACAGGTGCAGTGATCTGTGAGCTGCTTTGACAGCTGGTGCTTAAAGCTAGTGAGGCGGGTAAGAGTCTCCATCTTCAGAGATTTCTGCAGTTCGTTCCAGTCATTGGCAGCAGAGAACTGGAAGGAGAGGTGGCCAAAAGAAGAATTGTCTTTGGGGATGACCAGTGAGATATACCTGCTGGAGCGCGTGCTACAGGTGGGTGTTGTTTTCGTGACCAGTGAGCTGAGATAAGGCGGGGCTTTGCCTAGCAGAGACTTGTAGATGACCTGGAGCCAGTGGGTTTGGCGACGAATATGAAGCTAGGGCCAGCCAACGAGAGCATACAGGTTGCAGTGGTCGGTAGTATATGGGGCTTTGGTGACAAAACGGATGGCACTGTGATAGACTGCATCCAATTTGCTGAGTAGAGTGTTGGAGGCTATTTTGTAAATGAGATCGTCGAGGATCGGAAGGATGTTTTATGAGGGTATGTTTGGCAGCATGAGTGAAGGAGGCTTTGTTGTGAAATTTGAAGCCAATTCTAGATTTATCTTTGGATTGGAGATGTTTGATGTGGGTCTGTAAGGAGAGTTTACAGTCTACCCAGACACCAAGTATTTGTAGTCCACATATTACAGAGTAGTGATGTTATTCGGGGATGCGGGCAGCAATCGGTTGAAAAGCATGCATTTAGTTTTACTAGCATTTAAAAGCAGTTGGAGACCACAGAAGGAGAGTTGTATGGCATTGAAGCTCATCTGGAGGTTAGTTAACACAGTGTCCAATGATGGGACAGAAGTATACAGAATGGTGTCGTCTGCGTAGAGGTGGATTAGAGACTCACCAGCAGCGAGACCAACATTGACGTATACAGAGAAGCGAGTCGGCCCGAGAAGAAGCGAGTCGGCCCGAGAATTGAACCCTGTGGCACCCCCATAGACCCGATTTGATACACTGAACTCTATCAGAGAAGCGAGTCGGCCCGAGAATTGAACCCTGTGGCACCCCCATAGAGTCTGCCAGAGGTCCCGGACAACAGGCCCTCCGATTTGACACACTGAACTCTATCAGAGAAGTGAGTTGGCCCGAGAATTGAACCCTGTGGCACCCCCATAGAGTCTGCCAGAGGTCCCGGACAACAGGCCCTCCGATTTGACACACTGAACTCTATCAGAGAAGTGAGTCGGCCCGAGAATTGAACCCTGTGGCACCCCCATAGAGTCTGCCAGAGGTCCCGGACAACAGGCCCGCTGCCACTCGGCCCTCCGTGAGTTTGACAAAGAATCGGATACATTTGGAGAGGAGACGGGCAAAAAGGGCAAGATGACAAGATGAGAGAACCTCGGATTTGCGTTTCACACAGTGGAGAGATCTAAGGGAGTTGAAGGGATTCAAAACCGACCCAGAATTTGATTTTTTTTTTTTCGACTGAAAAGGTAAGACTAGTTAGCTAGATAATAAGTGAAATGTTGCTTTTTTTTAATTGTAAAACATGTATGGCAATATTTTGGATTTCTTGTTTCAAATTCTTTCGAGCCTGCTGTCCAATAGTCTATATTAGCTAGCTGACTTTAGCTAGTAGCTTGTTAGTTGACTGCAGCATTGGTTTGTTTAATTTTGTAATAAAATGTGGCTTCATTAAGTTTAGTCGTAATTTAAGAGTATAACGTTGCTTAACTTTGTGTCTGTGGTCTGAAACCAAAGCTGATATTGGTCAACTAGCTAGCAGCTTCATTTCACACAAGTGTACCGGCACAGAATAGCCACAAAACTCACAGTTCAGAGACATATGACGTGACGTGACAGTTTGTTTGATCTGAACAGTCTAGTTTTATAACGTTTGTTGTTGGCAGGAGTATTACAGATTCAACATGTCAAGTCTGGTGATGAGACTGGTCCAGTTTTAGCCATTCAAAGAACATTGGGCTAACATTGTGTTCAGCTAATCAGCTAGCTAGCTATATATTTGCTGTACATAGCTAGCCTGGCGTGCTGCCATTTCTGACAAGTTAAAAAATGTACTCTGTTTTCTGGTATTTCATGACACACGTTTTCCTACAAGTCGCAACTTTTTGTTTTAAAATTTTAATCTCGTAATTGTAAAGCGGCACTGTGGAAACGATCTCAACTGCACATCTTGTGTTTTTGATCTGAATGCCTCATCTTTGTACAACACATTCTATAGCTAGTTTAGAATTATCTCTGATCTAGGTCAGAGATGGTCAACTCGTCATCGGGAGTTTCTTTGGGGACACTTGCCCCAGCTGTCAAGACGCCAATAATTATGGTCTTATGTTTAGATTTTAATTGATTTTAATCAGGTGTGATTTTAGTTAATTTTATACTCACCAAATTATTTTTCTTTCAGCTAAAGGAGACTCCACACTAACCAAGTCTCGAAGGTGGAAGTGTCTGCGCATTTGAAAACGTCAAAGGACTGTACCAACATCCCAGGACTTCAGAGAGAAGTATTGTGAAGACTGGGATCTCAATTTGGGGGGTCTACTGAGGAGAAGGATCATGTGATCAGATTACCAGGACTTCCTGAAGTGTCACAGTAACCTTTTATGAGCTGGGAATGTCCGGAGTTGTCAGATTTGGTTGTTCCCAGGAAGTGTGTTAACCTACAGATTTGTTGTTGAAAGACGTGGGATGTTTGTGTGGGCAACAATAAACTTGTGTGAGAAACAATAATTGTGTATTTTTTATTTGTTATTTTTTTTAAATCTAGCATATAGTCATCATTATTGTACATTTGAAATGGTTTTAGAATGATTTTTACTAAACTGTTCCTGGATGTGTATGGTCTCATAAGGTTTACACTTCAAATGAGTAGACCTACAGGTCCCTATATCCAGAAAGTTGTGGGCTACCTACAGGTCTGTAGATATCCAGAAAGGTGTGGGCTACCTACAGGTCTGTAGATATCCAGAAAGGTGTGTGGGCTACCTACAGGTCTCTATATCCAGAAAGGTGTGTGGGCTACCTACAGGTCTCTAGATATCCAGAAAGGTGTGGGCTACCTACAGGTCTGTAGATATCCAGAAAGGTGTGTGGGCTACCTACAGGTCTCTATATCCAGAAAGGTGTGTGGGCAACCTACAGGTCTCTATATCCAGAAAGGTGTGTGGGCTACCTACAGGTCTCTATATCCAGAAAGGTGTGGGCTACCTACAGGTCTGTAGATATCCAGAAAGGTGTGGGCTACCTACAGGTCTGTAGATATCCAGAAAGGTGTGTGGGCTACCTACAGGTCTCTATATCCAGAAAGGTGTGTGGGCAACCTACAGGTCTCTATATCCAGAAAGGTGTGGGCTACCTACAGGTCTCTAGATATCCAGAAAGGTGTGTGGGCTACCTACAGGTCTCTATATCCAGAAAGGTGTGTGGGCTACCTACAGGTCTGTAGATATCCAGAAAGGTGTGTGGGCTACCTACAGGTCTCTATATCCAGAAAGGTGTGGGCTACCTACAGGTCTGTAGATATCCAGAAAGGTGTGGGCTACCTACAGGTCTGTAGATATCCAGAAAGGTGTGTGGGCTACCTACAGGTCTCTATATCCAGAAAGGTGTGGGCTACCTACAGGTCTGTAGATATCCAGAAAGGTGTGGGCTACCTTACAGGTCTCTAGATATCCAGAAAGGTGTGTGGGCAACCTACAGGTCTCTATATCCAGAAAGGTGTGGGCTACCTACAGGTCTCTAGATATCCAGAAAGGTGTGTGGGCTACCTACAGGTCTCAATGAGCCACAGAGCAGGTGTTTATGAAGGCTACCTACAGGTCTGTAGATATCCAGAAAGGTGTGGGCTACCTACACCTGTATACCTGTTACGTTAAAATACCTTATCACCTGTTAGGTGTGTGGGCTACCTATCAGGTCTGTTACGTCCAGAAAGGTGTGTGGGCTAATACCTTATCACCTGTTACGTTAAAATACCTTATCACCTGTTACCGTTAAAATACCTTATCACCTGTTGTTAAAATACCTACAGGTCTGTTAGGTTAAAATACCTTGGGCGTTAAAATACCTTACAGGTCTGTTAGGTAAAAACCTTAGGTGTTACGTTAAAATGGGCGTTAAAATACCTATCAGGTCTGTTAGGTGAAAATACCTTATCACCTGTTCTGTTAAAGGTATCAACCTTAGCACCTGTTGGGTTAAAATACCTTAGCACCTGTTAGGTGAAAATACCTTGGTCACCGTGCTATAAAATATAGCACCTGTTACGTTAAAAAACCTGTTACGTTAAAATACCTCAGCACCTGTTACGTTAAAATACCTTAGCACCTGTTACGTTAAAATACCTTAGCACCTGTTACGTTAAAATACCTTATCACCTGTTACGTTAAAATACCTTAGCACCTGTTACGTTAAAATACCTTATCACCTGTTACGTTAAAATACCTTATCACCTGTTACGTTAAAATACCTTATCACCTGTTACGTTAAAATACCTTATCACCTGTTACGTTAAAATACCTTATCACCTGTTACGTTAAAATACCTTATCACCTGTTACGTTAAAATACCTTATCACCTGTTACGTTAAAATACCTTAGCACCTGTTACGTTAAAATACCTTAGCACCTGTTACGTTAAAATACCTTAGCACCTGTTACGTTAAAATACCTTATCACCTGTTACGTTAAAATACCTTATCACCTGTTACGTTAAAATACCTTATCACCTGTTACGTTAAAATACCTTATCACCTGTTACGTTAAAATACCTTAGCACCTGTTACGTTAAAATACCTTAGCACCTGTTACGTTAAAATACCTTAGCACCTGTTACGTTAAAATACCTTAGCACCTGTTACGTTAAAATACCTTAGCACCTGTTACGTTAAAATATCTTATCACCTGTTACGTTAAAATACCTTAGCACCTGTTACGTTAAAATACCTTAGCACCTGTTACGTTAAAATACCTTAGCACCTGTTACGTTAAAATACCTTAGCACCTGTTACGTTAAAATACCTTAGCACCTGTTACGTTAAAATACCTTAGCACCTGTTACGTTAAAATATCAGCACCTGTTACGTTAAAATACCTTAGCACCTGTTACGTTAAAATACCTTAGCACCTGTTACGTTAAAATACCTTAGCACCTGTTACGTTAAAATACCTTAGCACCTGTTACGTTAAAATACCTTAGCACCTGTTACGTTAAAATACCTTAGCACCTGTTACGTTAAAATACCTTAGCACCTGTTACGTTAAAATACCTTAGCCCCTGTCACCTGAGCTGGACCCAAGGGGGGAGAAAAAACAACCTAAGCTAGACAAGCCTGCTTCAATAAAGCTAACTAACCAATACATTACAGCGGGTGGTCCGCCCAGTTCTAACTAGTATTCTGAGACAAAGTATTCCTTCGGGTAGTGTATATACACTGCTTCATACGGAGCTGCTAGCCCATGAGCGACTTGGCTTGGTTCCCCCCTTTTCCCACCATCAAACAAGTCAAATACCAAAACAAAACATACTCGCATAATACCGGACAAATGTGACGTTTTTAGGTGAAAAAAAAAAGAAGCTCAATCCAATTAGAGAGAGAGAGAGAAAAAACAACTGGCTGGGTTTTTAAACCAAGGGAAAGGGGATGTGATTGGGTAAGGGAAAAGGAGCAGGTGTCTTCTGATTGGCTACTGACGGCCGGCAGCTGTGACTAAGGCAGAAGGAGAGAAAAACAAACACACAGTATCCGTAACATCAACAAATGTAGTATTTTTCCTAATTGGGATCCAAATGAAAAATGAATATACAGTGTAGTCCTATAGTGTTAACCTGTTTTATGTATATATTTGGTAATGCATAAATGGTGAAGTGGAGCAGTTCTGTTACGTTTAGGTGCAGGAGTCTCCCTGCAATTCATGCAGGTGCACCAGCGAGGTTGTCCCAGAGACCCTGGTATAAGCCTCTGATACTCCATGTTGTCAAACATCACACAAGAGAGACAGGAAGTGGTCAGTTCCAGGATCTCTCTCTGTCTCTCTCTGTCTCTCTGTCTCTCTGTCTCTCTCTCTGTCTCTCTCTGTCTGTCTGTCTCTCTCTCTCTCTCTCTCTCTCTCTCTCTCTCTCTCTCTCTCTCTCTCTCTCTGTCTCTCTCTCTGTCTCTCTCTCTGTCTCTCTCTCTCTGTCTCTCTCTCTGTCTCTCTCTCTGTCTCTCTGTCTCTCTCTCTGTCTCTCTGTCTCTCTCTCTGTGTCTCTGTCTCTCTCTGTCTCTCTCTCTCTCTCTGTGTCTCTGTCTCTCTCTGTCTCTCTCTCTCTCTGTCTCTCTGTCTCTGTCTGTCTCTCTCTCTCCTTTCTTCCAAGGACAGCTCTTGCAATTTAGCCTGTAATGACGATAAGAAAAAAACAACATGAAATGACAGAATGCATCTAAATGTTGTGTGACTATACATATATGACTTAAATGTAAATGTTAAAACCGGTGAAAGTATTTTTTTCTTTATCTACCAGCCTCTCTTCTTGCAGTCGGGCTTCCAAGTTCCATATATATATATATATATATAGGGGTCATATATCCATGATATATATGTATATATATATATATATATATATATATATACACACATACACACATATATTTGTGTTTATGTATATATATATGTGTATGTATATGTGTATGTATATATATGTGTATGTATATATATATATGTGTGTGTATATATATATCCCAGTAATGTTATTAGCTCGCTAGTATAGGAGCCAGAGAAGGACAAAGGACTTGCCAAAGCCAAGATTATTTTCCATGAACGCAGAGCTATGATGGTCAAAATTCAACTTTTTTAAATGTATTTTTTTACGGAAGTGTGATAACTAATGTACTAAATATCGTCATATTACTATCTTGTCATTCACATACTATCATCTTTGACGTTCATTATGGCTGCCATTCAGTCTTGACAACGTGAATATTGTAACGTGTACAGTTGAAGTCGGAGGTTTACATACACCTCAGCCAATCACATTTACACTCAGTTTTTCCACAATTCCTGACATTTAAAACTAGTAAATATTCCCTGTCTTAGTTCAGTTAGGATCACCACTTTATTTTAAGAATGTGAAATGTCAGAGTAATAGTAGAGAGAATGATTTATTTCAGCTTTTATTTCTTTCATCACATTCCCAGTGGGTCATAAGTTTACATACACTCAATTGGTATTTGGTAGCATTGCCTTTAAATTGTTTAACTTGGGTCAAACATTTCGGGTAGCCTTCCACAAGCTTCCCACAATAAGTTGGGTGAATTTTGGCCCATTCCTCCTGACAGAGCTGGTCTAACTGAGTCAGGTTTGTAGGCCTCCTTGCTCGCACACACTTTTTCAGTTCTGCCCACAAATTTTCTATGGGATTGAGGTCAGGGCTTTGTGATGGCCACTCCAATACCTTGACTTTGTTGTCCTTAAGCCATTTTGACACAACTTTGGAAGTATGCTTGGGGTCGTTGCCCATTTGGAAGACCCATTTGTGACCAAGCTTTAACTTCCTGACTGATGCCTTGAGATGTTGCTTCAATATATCCACATAATTTTCATCCCTCATGATGCCATCTATTTTGTGAAGTGCACCAGTCCCTCCTGCAGCAAAGCACCTCCACAACATGATGCTGCCACCCCCGTGCTTCACGGTTGGGATGGTGTTCTTCGGCTTGTAAGCCTCCCCCTTTTTCCTCCAAACATAACGATGGTCATTATGGCCGAACAGTTCTATTTTTGTTTCATCAGACCAGAGAACATTTCTCCACAAAAGTACGATCTTTGTCCCAATGTGCAGTTGCAAACTGTAGTCTGGCTTTTTTATGGCGGTTTTGGAGCAGTGGCTTCTTCCTTGTTGAGCGGGCCTTTCAGGTTATGTCGATATAGGACTCGTTTTACTGTGGATATAGATACCGTGGCAAACTGTTAAGGCCGACATAAGTCTGTCCCAATAGTAGAGTCCCAACATCATTGTGAAACACCTGCATTTTGGAGCTGCCTTACTCAAGAAAACAAAAAAGAGACCATGTTTGTACGTGGTTTCATTAACTCAATGATTTATATATATATATTACATTGTTTGCAAACTGATAAGTGACACGTATTAATGCCAAAATAACATTCAAAACAGGCAAAAAAATAAATTAAATGAAGGACCCCACTGCATTACATCTTTAGTAATGATATCGGGACACAATATGCAAGAGATCCCCCCCCCCCCATCACTAACAAAGAGATTGGCCCAGCGTCGTTAGGGTTTGGCCGTCATTGTAAATAAGAAATCTGTTCTTAATTGGTTCTAGTAAAGTAAAGTTCTAGTAAAATAAAAATAATTTAAAATATAATTTAAAAATATTGGCAGGTTTGCTAGCAACAAACTATTTAGCTAGCTTCTAACCTAGTTTCTGATATGCACTGTGATCTCTTTAAGTGTTGTGTATTGTCATAATGAAGAGTTAGTTAACCCACTGTTCCTAGGGCGTCATTGAAAATAATAATTTGACTTGTTATTAACTGACTAGTTAAATAAAGGTAAAATAAATAAAAAAATGAGTGGACCAAAGCGCCACATATTTTAATTAATAGAAAACAAAACAAAAACAAAAAACAAACAAAACATGAAAAAAAAGCACAATGAGGAAATAATAATAATATATATAATATAATAATAAGAAGAAATGGCTGCCTTGGTTATTTTGGGTGTTCATCAATGCTTTTATTTTTTACATTTTGTTACCATTTATCAAGTTACAAAATGCCTCTCTCTCCTCATCTTCCTCTCTCTCTCTCCTCCTCATCTTCCTCTCTCTCTCTCCTCCTCATCTTCCTCTCTCTCTCTCCTCCTCATCTTCCTCTCTCTCTCTCCTCCTCATCTTCCTCTCTCTCTCTCCTCCTCATCTTCCTCTCTCTCTCTCCTCCTCATCTTCCTCTCTCTCTCTCCTCCTCATCTTTCTCTCTCTCCTCCTCATCTTCCTCTCTCTCTCTCCTCCATCTTCCTCTCTCTCTCTCCTCCATCTTCCTCTCTCTCTCTCCTCCATCTTCCTCCCTCTCTCTCCTCCTCATCTTTCTCTCTCTCTCTCCTCCTCATCTTCCTCTCTCTCTCTCCTCCTCATCTTTCTCTCTCTCTCTCCTCCTCATCTTCCTCTCTCTCCTCATCTTCCTCTCTCTCTCCTCCTCATCTTCCTCTCTCTCCTCATCTTCCTCTCTCTCTCTCCTCCATCTTCCTCTCTCTCTCTCCTCCTCATCTTCCTCTCTCTCTCTCCTCCTCATCTTTCTCTCTCTCTCTCTCTCCCTCAATCAGAAACTCTCCAGCAGCCAAGACCCACACCACCAAGTCAACCGCAACCAAAATGTCTTCTACATCCTCAACTAAACCGCAAACTGACTGTCCCAAGACCACACCCAAAGGGTCAAGGGTTAATACCAAGGCTCAGCCAACCACGGCTAAGGGGGCTGTCCACACCCTCATTCCTAAACTGGTACGTTTGGATTTTTTTTTTTTTTTTTACACGAACGCACAAGTCGCGCCAGTTGGATGTTGGGGGGGATGTTTCTGTCACCCATGGTGTCACTAAGGACATGGAGGTCAGAGTAACCCAGCCACGTCGTCAGAGCATGACACCGTTCTGGTGGAAACACGGCAGTTTGAGGCTTTTAGGTCAAACACTTGGGGTCAACCCCCAGTGAAAATGTGTTGTTTTTGTCTTGGAGTAAAGTTGTATTTTATTTGTCTATGTAATTAGATTTTGAAGAAGTTTATTGTGGAAAATGTTTCTTTGGCCTCGTCACATGAAAACAGCCATTGTAAACATGAATCATATTAAAGGTGAAGCTCAGTAATTTAAAATGATGTTGGATGGTTCACCACGCTGTAAGGGGTTAATGGGTCAGTTCTTTAAACAGTTATCAACTTCATCTATATGCTATATACTTCCCCTTTAACTGTTAACACAACATCTCTCTCCCTCCCTCTCTCTTTTTCACTCCCTCTCCCTCCCTCTCTCCCTCCCTCTCTCTCTCCCCCTCCCTCTCTCTTTCACTCCCTTTCTCTCTCTCTCTCTCTCTCTCTCTCTCTCTCTCTCTCTCTCTCTCTCTCTCTCTCTCTCTCCCCCTCTCTCTCTCCTCTCCCCCTCCCCCTCCCCCCTCTCTCTCTCTCCCTCCCTCTCTCTCTCCCCCTCCCTCTCTCTTTCACTCCCTTACTCTCCCCCACTCCCTCTCTCTCTTTCACTCCCTCTCTCTCTCCCCCTCCCTCTCTCTTTCACTCCCTTTCTCTCCCCACTCCCTCTCTCTCTTTCACTCCCTTTCTCTCCCCCACTCCCTCTCTCTCTTTCACTCCCTTTCTCTCCCCCACTCCCTCTCTCTTTCTCCCTTTCACTCCCTCGCTCTCTTTTCCTCCCTCTCTTCTCCCCCTCCTCTCTTTCCCTCCCTCTCTCTCTCCCCCTCCCTCTCTCTCCCCCCCTCCCTCTCTCTTTCTCTCCCTTTCTCTCTCTCTCTCTCTCTCTCTCTCTCTCTCTCTCTCCACTCCCTCTCTCTCTTTTCCCTCTCTCTCTCCCCCTCCCTCTCCCCTCCCTCTCTCTCTCCCCCTCCCTCTCTCTCTCCCCACTCCCTTTCTCTCCCCCACTCCCTCTCTCTCTTTCACTCCCTCTCTCTCCCCCTCCCTTTCTCTCCCCCTCCCTTTCTCTCCCCCACTCCCTTTCTCTCTCTCCCCTCGCTCTCCCCTTCCCCTCTCTCTCCTCCCTCATTCTCTTTGTGTGTGTGTAGCCTGGTTGTGGAAATAATAGCTTTGTGAAGATCGAAGGTTTACCGGAGACTGGCTATACAGAGGAAGATGTTCTGGCTCTGGTGAAGCCTTACGGATATAAACCTGGACTCTACAACTGTTTCATACTGCCTCACCAGGGATGGGTAGGTTGGCTGTGTGTTTCATACTGCCTCACCAGGGATGGGTAGATTGGCTACTGCCTCACCAGGGATGGGTAGATTGGCTACTGCCTCACCAGGGATGGGTAGATTGGCTACTGCCTCACCAGGGATGGGTAGATTGGCTACTGCCTCACCAGGGATGGGTAGGTTGGCTACTGCCTCACCAGGGATGGGTAAATTGGCTGTAGGGGCGGTGGGGGGGTGGGTCTCTCTCGCTGTGACATGTTTTCTATGGAAAATGATAACTGTTCACCTTCTCAGTAATAAGTGACTTTGACGACGTCGATCTCAAACACTGAACCGTTGTGGAGTCTGCGACGTTGTCTCCGGTTGTTGATGCAATACTTGTTGTCATGGTGATGAGTGTGTTTCTCCCAACAGGCCATAATCCGTATGGACGGAGTACAGAAGAGCTCTGTTATGGTGACAAACTACACACAGTCTCCTCCCAAACTACTAGACTGTGTCCTCTCCTTCACGTTGATCTGCCCTGATTCAGGCCTCGTTCAGGTAACACACACACACACACACACACACACACACACACACACACACACACACACACACACACACACACACACACACACACACACACACACACATTATAATTCCCGAAAACCAGGTCTCAAGTGTAACGGCTGTGAAATAGCTAACTAGTTAGCGGTGGTGCTCGCTAATAGCGTTTCAATCGGTGACGTCACTCGCTCTGAGACCTTGAAGTAGTAGTTCCCCCTTTGCTCTGCAAGGGCCGCGGCTTTTGTGGAGAGATGGGTAACGATGCTTCGTGGGTGACTGTTGTTGATGTGTGCAGAGGGTCCCTGGTTCGAGCCCGGGTATGGGGCGAGGGGACGGTCTAAAGTTATACTGTTACACCAGCATGGATTCCCATTACGGCCCATGTGATTTCCACAGAGCTGGGTACGGCTGTCTTTTCCTGTTTTGCTCCTCACCTATGGAATAGCCTGCAGACTAAACTTCAACCTGAGACTCTTGTCCCCCTGTTGCTCATTTTAAATATGTATTGGAGCATTTTTATTTTTGTATTGGCTTGTTACTGTTTCGGGTAATGCAAGTTCTTGTGCTGTTAGTAGAATAACCTGTTAGTGGAATAACCTGTTAGGGGGAATAACCTGTTAGGGGAATAACCTGTTAGGGGGAATAACCTCTTAGGGGAATAACCTGTTAGGGGGAATAACCTGTTAGGGGGAATAACCTGTTAGGGGGAATAACCTGTTAGTGGAATAACCTGTTAGGGGGAATAACCTGTTAGTGGAATAACCTGTTAGTGGAATAACCTGTTAGTAGAATAACCTGTTAGGGGGAATAACCTGTTAGGGGGAATAACCTGTTAGGGGGAATAACCTGTTAGTGGAATAACCTGTTAGGGGGAATAACCTGTTAGGGGGA
The DNA here is from genome assembly GCF_021184085.1 of Oncorhynchus gorbuscha. Taxonomy (NCBI): domain Eukaryota; kingdom Metazoa; phylum Chordata; class Actinopteri; order Salmoniformes; family Salmonidae; genus Oncorhynchus; species Oncorhynchus gorbuscha. Next base: position 48,601,843 of record NC_060197.1, read on the forward strand.
ATAACCTGTTAGGGGGAATAACCTGTTAGTGGAATAACCTGTTAGTGGAATAACCTGTTAGTGGAATAACCTGTTAGTGGGAATAACCTGTTAGTGGAATAACCTGTTAGGGGGAATAACCTGTTAGGAGAATAACCTGTTAGGGGGAATAACCTGTTAGGGGAATAACCTGTTAGGGGAATAACCTGTTAGGGGAATAACCTGTTAGGGGAATAACCTGTTAGGGGGAATAACCTCTTAGGGGAATAACCTGTTAGGGGGAATAACCTGTTAGGGGGAATAACCTGTTAGGGGAATAACCTGTTAGGGGGAATAACCTGTTAGTGGAATAACCTGTTAGTGGAATAACCTGTTAGGGGGAATAACCTGTTAGTGGAATAACCTGTTAGTGGAATAACCTGTTAGTAGAATAACCTGTTAGTAGAATAAACTGTGGGGAATAACCTGTTAGGGGGAATAACCTGTTAGGGGGAATAACCTGTTAGGGGGAATAACCTGTTAGGGGGAATAACCTGTTAGTGGGAATAACCTGTTAGGGGAATAACCTGTTAGTGGAATAACCTGTTAGTGGAATAACCTGTTAGGGGTAATAACCTGTTAGGGGGAATAACCTGTTAGGGGAATAACCTGTTAGGGGGAATAACCTGTTAGGGGGAATAACCTGTTAGGGGGAATAACCTGTTAGGGGAATAACCTGTTAGGGGAATAACCTTTTAGGGGGAATAACCTGTTAGGGGGAATAACCTGTTAGGGGAATAACCTGTTAGGGGGAATAACCTGTTAGGGGGAATAACCTGTTAGGGGAATAACCTGTTAGGGGAATAACCTTTTAGGGGGACTAACCTTTTAGGGGGAATAACCTGTTAGGGGAATAACCTGCTAAGGGAATAACCTTGGTCTCAGTCATCATTGCTGTTTATTCTTTCTATGGCAGGAGAATGTCTACACAACGCTGAAGGGCCTCACCACTTCGGTAAGTTAACACGTTTAACTAGGAAGGTTAATTCAGAAGTTTAGTGCCTCGTGTCGAGGCAAGTGTAGTGGAAGTATTGACTGTAGTAGGGCTGGGAATAGTGACTTAATAGACGTTAATGAACCCTTTATAACCTGTTAATGAACCCTTTATAACCTGTTAATGAACCCTTTATAACCTGTTAATGAACCATTTATAACCTGTTAATGAACCCTTTATAGCAGGTTAATGAACCCTTTATAACAGGTTAATGAACCCTTTATAACCTGTTAATGAACCCTTTATAACCTGTTAATGAACCCTTTATAACAGGTTAATGAACCCTTTATAACCTGTTAATGAACCCTTTATAACAGGTTAATGAACCCTTTATAACCTGTTAATGAACCCTTTATAACAGGTTAATGAACCCTTTATAACCTGTTAATGAACCCTTTATAGCAGGTTAATGAACCCTTTATAACCTGTTAATGAACCCTTTATAACCTGTTAATGAACCCTTTATAACAGGTTAATGAACCCTTTATAACCTGTTAATGAACCCTTTATAGCAGGTTAATGAACCCTTTATAACCTGTTAATGAACCCTTTATGACAGGTTAATGAACCCTTTATAACCTGTTAATGAACCCTTTATAACAGGTTAATGAACCCTTTATAGCAGGTTAATGAACCCTTTATAACCTGTTAATGAACCCTTTATAACCTGTTAATGAACCCTTTATAGCAGGTTAATGAACCCTTTATAACAGGTTAATGAACCCTTTATAACCTGTTAATGGACCCTTTATAACCTGTTAATGGACCCTTTATAACCTGTTAATGGACCCTTTATAGCAGGTTAATGGACCCTTTATAACAGGTTAATGAACCCTTTATAACAGGTTAATGAACCCTTTATAACAGGTTAATGAACCCTTTATAGCAGGTTAATGAACCCTTTATAACAGGTTAATGAACCCTTTATAGCAGGTTAATGGACCCTTTATAGCAGGTTAATGAACCCTTTATAACGCGCTCTGCTTCTCAACAGGACACGACATTGAAGGAACGCCTTCTGATCGTCAGTAACGTCGCCACGGGGTCTACGGCAACCCAAGAGGTTCACGACCTCGTCAAACGCTTCGGATCCTACCTCGATTCGCTATCTCTGATCAACAGGGTACCACACACACACACACACACACACACACACACACACACACACACACACACACACACACACACACACACACACACACACACACACACACACACACACACACACACACACACACACACACACACACACACTCAGACAGACATGTTAAGGCCAGGCACCACAATCTAATAATAGGGTAACATTTGTTGCCTTTAATCATATCGCTATTAACGTTTACCAGTTTGAATGTAGACACACACATCACAAACAATTTGGGGGGAAATATTGTGTTAGACAGGCAAATGAGGCAGATGTTTTGATTTGCTTTAAATAAATTTTTCCTGACCCTGAATGAAGTCAGGCTAAATATTTAGGTTTTATTTAGTTAGACACTCCGGGACCAGACTTGTATCGGTCAGATTAAGACACTCCGGGACCAGACTTGTATCGGTCAGATTAAGACACTCCGGGACCAGACTTTTATCGGTCAGATTAAGACACTCCGGGACCAGACTTGTATCGGTCAGATTAAGACACTCCGGGACCAGACTTGTATCGGTCAGATTAAGACACTCCGGGACCAGACTTGTGTCGGTCAGATTAAGATGCTCCGGTCTTGAAGGAGAAGTACAACAGTCAGGTGTTTTTCGGTCTTGAAGGAGAAGGACAACAGTCAGGTGTTTTCAGGTCTTGAAGGACAACAGTCAGGTGTTTTCAGGTCTTGAAGGAGAAGGACAACAGTCAGGTGTTTTCAGGTCTTGAAGGAGAAGGACAACAGTCAGGTGTTTTTCGGTCTTGAAGGAGAAGGACAACAGTCAGGTGTTTTTCGGTCTTGAAGGAGAAGTACAGCAGTCAGGTGTTTTTCGGTCTTGAAGGAGAAGGACAACAGTCAGGTGTTTTCAGGTCTTGAAGGAGAAGGACAACAGTCAGGTGTTTTCAGGTCTTGAAGGAGAAGGACAGCAGTCAGGTGTTTTTCGGTCTTGAAGGACAACAGTCAGGTGTTTTCAGGTCTTGTTTTTTTACACACCTGTGGTACACACTCTCATCCGCATACCTCCCTCTTGTCCTCTCTCTCCTAGATTTATTTTGAGATGGAGTCGTCCTCGATAGCGATGGCGGTATGTCTTCATTTCCAGAAGTTCCCCTGTGTAGTTCAGAACAAGCCTCTGAAGTTCAACATGCTGGTCAAGGTTAAACACCCGGCTCAGCCGCAGCTCCCAGCCAAGAGGACACGTGTCACCAGGTGAGTGTCTACCTCAACCTTTCACTACTTGTCTGTCTGTATATCAATAAATCACTGTTTGCATAAAACCTGTTTTAAATAAATCTCTTTCTATAGTGTGACAACGTTTTAAAATGAAATAAAAGTTCAAAACATGAAGTCAAATCATTGAATCGACATAACTGTAGCGTTGACTGAAAAGCTCAGATTACTTCCATTTATTTTTGCTGGACGGAGCTCATTAGAATAATACCTAGCATGCTTTGCAACTGTACATTTTTTTTAAACATTTGGATTATTTCTATGAATAGAAGGGCCGCGGTGTGACAAATGGTTTCATTTAAATGTGATTTTCTTGCAGCTTTTTTTCCCCCCCTATTATTTAAAATATATATTTTTGCTTGTTTTCACGTTCGTGATTTACATTTTAACTTTGGAAAACAAATGATCAAAACATACATGGACCGCAATCTCACATCCAGGAATCTTGGCGTAAAAGGATACTTTTAGGATGTTGACAATGAGGCTCTTTGTCTACTTCCCCAGAGTCTGATAAACTCATAGATACCGTTTTTATGAGTCCGCGTGCAGTTTAAAGGAAGTTACTAACTAGCGGTAACACGATGACTTCCAGTCTAACTTCCTTCATACGGGACTCAGAGACCATTTAAAATGGAGGTGTCATATTAGTGTGTAGGCTACAGACGGAGGTTGGCGGTACAGGCTGAAGACGATTCTCGTGACTCTTGTGGGGGTTCGTAGAGCAAAACGGAGAGCATTGTGAGTCTCACATCTTTCCACGGTGGTTTTTGTAAGGCCAAACCGTTCGGAAGTTACCGATGTTTTGGTGAGAATACCGATTTTGGGGGATATGTCGTAGCTCACACACCTTTCACAGCAGGTGTGGATGTGGTGGATTGAGACACGGCCCAACAATAACAGATATTTAGTCATTGGTGGATGTGGTGGATTGAGACACAGCCCAACAATAACAGATATTTAGTCATTGGTGGATGTGGTGGATTGAGACACGGCCCAACAATAACAGATATTTAGTCATTGGTGGATGTGGTGGATTGAGACACGGCCCAACAATAACAGATATTTAGTCATTGGTGGATGTGGTGGATTGAGACACGGCCCAACAATAACAGATATTTAGTCATTGGTGGATGTGGTGGATTGAGACACGGCCCAACAATAACAGATATTTAGTCATTGGTGGATGTGGTGGATTGAGACACGGCCCAACAATAACAGATATTTAGTCATTGGTGGATGTGGTGGATTGAGACACGGCCCAACAATAACAGATATTTAGTCATTGGTGGATGTGGTGGATTGAGACACGGCCAACAAGTCAATAACAGATATTTAGTCATTGGTGGATGTGGTGGATTGAGACACGGCCCAACAATAACAGATATTTAGTCATTGGTGGATGTGGTGGATTGAGACACGGCCCAACAATAACAGATATTTAGTCATTGGTGGATGTGGTGGATTGAGACACGGCCCAACAATAACAGATATTTAGTCATTGGTGGATGTGGTGGATTGAGACACGGCCCAACAATAACAGATATTTAGTCATTGGTGGATGTGGTGGATTGAGACACGGCCCAACAATAACAGATATTTAGTCATTGGTGGATGTGGTGGATTGAGATATTTAGTCATTGGTGGATGTGGTGGATTGAGCCCAACAATAACAGATTTAGTCATTTAGTCATTGATATTTGTCATTGGTGGGTGGATTGAGACACGGCCCAACAATAACAGATATTTAGTCATTGGTGGATGTGTCTCTCCCTCCCTGTTCCCTGTCACTCACTCACACTCAGTAGCCTTCACACAATAACAGATATTCCTAGTCATTGGTGGATGTGGTGGATTGAGACACGACCCCCAACACCTCCTCTCACACACAGACCCCTTTAGAGCGTCTCCTCCCTCTACCTCCTCTTGGACCCCTGCTAGAGCGTCTCTCCTCCTCTACCTGTCTCTCTCACACACAGCACAACCCCTGCTAGAGCGTCCCTCCCTCTACCTCCCTCTCACACACAGCACACCCCTGCTAGAGCGTCTCCTCCCACTAGCCTTCACACACAGCACGACCCCTGCTAGAGCGTCTCCTCCCTCTACCTCCTCTCTCACACACAGCTAGAGCGAGCATCTCCCTGCTAGAGCGTCTCCTCTCTCCTCTACCTCCTCTCTCACACACAGCACGACCCCTGCTAGAGCGTCTCCTCCCTCTACCTCCTCTCTCACACACAGCACGACCCCTGCTAGAGCGTCTCCTCCCTCTACCTCCTCTCTCACACACAGCACGCACCCCTGCTAGAGCGTCTCCTCCCTCTACCTCCTCTCTCACACACAGCACGACCCCTGCTAGAGCGTCTCCTCCCTCTACCTCCTCTCTCTCTCACACACAGCACGACCCCTGCTAGAGCGTCTCCTCCCTCTACCTCCTCTCTCACACACAGCACGACCCCTGCTAGAGCGTCTCCTCCCTCTACCTCCTCTCTCACACACAGCACGACCCCTGCTAGAGCGTCTCCTCTCTCTACCTCCTCTCTCACACACAGCACGACCCCTGCTAGAGCGTCTCCTCTCTCTACCTCCTCCTCACACACAGCACGACCCCTGCTAGAGCTCCTCTCCTCCCTCTACCCCTCCTCTCTCACACACAGCACGACCCCTGCTAGAGCGTCTCCTCCCTCTACCCCCTCTCTCACACAGAGCATCTCCTCCCTCTACCTCCTCTCTCACACACAGCACGACCCCTGCTAGAGCGTCTCCTCCCTCTACCACCTCTCTCACACACAGCACGACCCCTGCTAGAGCGTCTCCTCTCTCTACCTCCTCTCTCACACACAGCACGACCCCTGCTAGAGCGTCTCCTCTCTCTACCTCCTCTCTCACACACAGCACGACCCCTGCTAGAGCGTCTCCTCCCTCTACCTCCTCTCTCACACACAGCACGACCCCTGCTAGAGCGTCTCCTCTCTCTACCTCCTCTCTCACACACAGCACGACCCCTGCTAGAGCGTCTCCTCCCTCTACCTCCTCTCTCACACACAGCACGACCCCTGCTAGAGCGTCTCACACACAGCACGACCCCTCCCTCTACCTCCTCTCTCACACACAGCACGACCCCTGCTAGAGCGTCTCCTCCCTCTACCTCCTCTCTCACACACAGCACGACCCCTGCTAGAGCGTCTCCCTCCCTCTACCTCCTCTCTCACACACAGCACGACCCCTGCTAGAGCGTCTCCTCCCTCTACCTCCTCTCTCACACACAGCACGACCCCTGCTAGAGCGTCTCCTCCCTCTACCCTGCTAGAGCTCTCTCTCACACACACACAGCACGACCCCTGCTAGAGCGTCTCCTCCCTCTACCTCCTCTCTCACACACAGCACGACCCCTGCTAGAGCGTCTCCTCCCTCTACCTCCTCTCTCACACACAGCACGACCCCTGCTAGAGCGTCTCCTCCCTCTACCTCCTCTCTCACACACAGCACGACCCCTGCTAGAGCGTCTCCTCCCTCTACCTCCTCTCTCACACACAGCACGACCCCTGCTAGAGCGTCTCCTCCCTCTACCTCCTCTCTCACACACCTGCTAGACGACCCCTGCTAGAGCGTCTCCTCCCCTCTACCTCCTCTCTCACACACGGCACGACCCCTGCTAGAGCGTCTCCTCCCTCTACCTCCTCTCTCACACACGGCACGACCCCTGCTAGAGCGTCTCCTCCCTCTACCTCCTCTCTCACACACACCCCTGCTAGAGCGTCTCCTCCCTCTACCTCCCTCTCTCACAGCGACCCCTGCCTCTCCTCCCCTCCTCTCTCACACACAGCACGACCCGTGAAGTCCAATTAGGGCTCAGTTTTTCCTGTTCAGGGAACAACTCTCGGCCATTATGTTGCACTTGGATTTGCATGTCAACGTCACTTACTGTCATTTATGTCTAATGTCTGTCATTTATGTCTAATGTCAGTCATTTCAGCACCAGAGCCAAGAAGAAGACGGTCCAAGGCAAGAAGCCTGTCGCTAAAGGTACAACACCAGGTAAATCTGTTCCTGCCACACAGCCCGTGGTTACCCAACACCCGGGAGATGACGGAGGCGCCGTCCAGTCCAGTGACACCATAGCGATAGACTCCGACGGGACCGCAACGGAACCCAGTCCAGTCGTCATGGACCCCAAAGACCTGATGACGACCAACGACGACCAAAGCCAAACCGCTGCAAAACCGGATGGCGAGAATGGAGAAACCATAGCAACCGCTACCGTTCGCGCTGCTAGCGTTGCTGGTTCTGTACAAACACCGGTAACATCAGCTCGCCCAGTGTCTGTAAAAGGTGAAGACAAACTGTTAGACTTCAGTCCGGTAACTCAGGAGATCCTGAAGGCCCTGGAGGCAGCAGTGCACCAACACCGCCTGGGGAGACAAGCCGAGGAACAAAGACAGGACCAGGGAGAGAAGGACAAGCCTCCAACCACACCAGCGAAGAAGACCACAACACAGACGGAAGGTGCAAAGAAACCACCTTCAGGCTCTCGACAACCAAAGAAGAACCAGGGGAAGACCCAAGTCTATGGAGGAAGAGGCAGGCGCAGGGACCATTCTCCCCCAGGAAACATAGACTCTTCCAGGCATAGAAGCAGCCGGGCGGCCTCCGAGGAGGAGCAGGGTCCTCCGACGTCGAGACACGGCGACTCCTCTAGCTCTTCTTCTGGCTCCTGCAGGAGCAACAGACAGGACGGCAGTCCCGCCAAGAAGAAGGGGAGGAAAGAGGAGGAGGAGATGAGTAAGGTAAGAAAGGAGGTAGGAGGAGGAGCAGACAGGACAGGAGCCAGGAACAGAGACAAAGTAAGAGGAGGAGGAGATGAGTAAGGTAAGAAAGGAGGTAGGAGGAGGAGCAGACAGGACAGGAGCCAGGGAAAGCAGGAATGATGGATGTTTTTTTATAGGTTTTATCCTTCAGTTCAGACGTTGTTAAAAGTCTAAATGAGATGTTAACATGATTTCTTTCTGTTTCTGAGATTTCATGTTTCTGTTTGTCCCACAGGGCCACCGTAGTAGAACTAGCCAGTCTTCTAGGAGTGATTTCATGTTTCTGTTTGTCCCACAGGGCCACCGTAGTAGAACTAGCCAGTCTTCTAGGAGTGATTTGGTTTTCATTCAGACATTGTTCTCTTACATTCATCTGATTCAAAGTACAGCACTTCTGTTGAACTTCTGGAAAAGGGTTTGATTGATTTAATTCCATGGATTCATCCTCCTCTCATACCACAGGGTTTTGGCTACGTGGTGGATGAGTTCACTTCCGACCTCAATCCTAGTGACGCCAACCCAATCGACCTGGACCAGTTCAACATGGATGAGTTCGTCACCGTGGACGAGGTGGAAGGGGATGAGGCGGACAACGCCAACCCACCAGAATCATCATCTTCATCACCCAACCTACCAGAGCCATCATCTTCATCGCCCAATACCCAAGATGGCACCTATGGAAGGTTGGAACGATCATCCAAACGCAAGAGGGCTACCCCTGATACCCCAATTTCTGCTATGAAGTCAAGCCAGGAGAAAGGGAGACCCCTGTCCAAAAGCACTCCCACCCTATCCTCTTCTACCTCTACCCCCCCTGGACAGAAGACTCCACGACAAGCCGCAACAGCCAAAAAAACGCAGGCGGCAAAACCTCAACCACCTGCCACCTCCGGACGCAAGACCAGGTCGTCAGCCGCAGCTGCTGTTGTCGCGACGGAAGCCGCAGAAACCCGAGAAACTGTCACTGACGGTGACCCCACAGTCGGGATGGAAGCGCAGCCTCTTGCCGTGGAGCTTCTGTCTCAGCCAATGGGGGGGGCAGCCGCTGCTCAGTTGGTAGAGGAAGTAGTGGTCACAAAGGGAAGTGACATGGAGGGTGTGTTACCGTCGTGCGACCACAAGGTGTCAGTGTTGGGCACGGCATTGCCGGCGAACAAGGAAGTAGAAAGTGCTGGGTCAGAGATTGATATGGAGACTACAGCTGAAAAACCTCCAGAGGTAGACGGGCGCGAGGAGAAGGCCCAGGCTCAAAAAGGTGACTTGATTCTGGGTAGCAAGGCTCAGAATGAAGGCTGCACACTGGAGCTTGGCTTGACTGATCCGTCTTCCACAGCCAAGGAGCAAGACCTTCATACAACCCTAGAACTACAAGGGCTTGAGACGGTGTCGGGTCACCAAGTGCCCCAATCACTCGTTGACAAAGTGCCGAAAGAAAATGTGGGTTTACAGATACCCAACAAAACCGTGAATGACACCGTGGTGGCTGCAGCCTCTGAATCTACGGCTTCCCAGGAGCTCCGAACTACTCCAGAGGAACGCCAAGACGAAGAAGAATCTGCTTTCCACATTCTGGACACTGTAGACCGAAGAGATTCTCTACCCAGAGAGATGGAAGGGTTCCACATCCTGGACTCTGTAGATGATCAGGTGACAGAAGCTCTGGAAATCCATTCTACTGAATCTAAGGGTACCTCAAAACCCCAGAAAGCGAATTACAAAAAGGGTAATATTCAAAAGAAGGTTGGCAAGAAGATGCAGACCCCACCAGTGGAGTCAGAGATGGGTGAGGGAGGCACCCACAAAAAGACGAACCGTGTCCCCTTGGATGAGGTGAGTGAGGAAGAGGAGAGTTACCCTGACGACGCTGCCGAAGAGGAAGAGCTGATGAAGAAACAGAAACTGGCGAAGGAGAAACGGCGAAACAGAGAATGGGAGAAGGAGAGGAGTACAAAGCGGGTGAGGAGCAGAGAGAAGGAGCAGGAATGGAAGAGGGGGAGGTTCAGTGTGGACACGGAATGGTTGGTGACTCTGGATGAGATTGGAGGAGATGGGGATGAGATTGGAGGAGATGGGGATGAGAGAGGAGAGGAGGGTGCGAGGGATCAGGAGAGCGGAATGAATGAGGCAGACCTTCAAGAATTGGTCACTCTGGATGAGATCGTTGGCGAGGAAGGAGGGGAGGGTCCTAGCCCGGAGCAACACCCATTCAGGCAGGAGGACGAATCAGGAGACTCCTTCAACACAGAGGTCAGGAAACATCTACTGCTTTCTTTTTGTCTGCTTGTATCTTGATTTCTCTCACACACTCACTCTCTCTCACACACTCACTCTCTCTCTCACACACTCACTCTCACACTCACCCTCTCACACACTCACCCTCTCACACACTCACCCTCTCTCACACACTCACCCTCTCTCACACACTCACCCTCTCTCACACACTCACCCTCTCACACACTCACCCTCTCTCACACACTCACCCTCTCTCACACACTCACCCTCTCTCACACACTCACCCTCTCTCACACACTCACCCTCTCTCACACACTCACCCTCTCTCACACACTCACCCTCTCTCACACACTCACCCTCTCTCACACACTCACTCTCTCTCACACACTCACTCTCTCTCACACACTCACTCTCTCTCACACATGTGCATGTGTATTTATTATGGATCCCAATTAGCTGCTGCCTTCCTGCGGTCCAGCAAGTTGTATAATTGTAAAACCATTACAATACCTTCATTACAGAATTCACAACACAATGTGTGACCTCAGGCCCGTACTCCACTACCACGTATCTACAACACATAATCCATGTTATCGTGTGTGTATGCATGTCTGTATTGCTTCACAGTCCCCCCTGTTCAATAAGGTGTGTATTTATGTTTATTTTTTAAAGTCTGATTCTACTGTTTGCATCAGTTACCTGATGTGGAATAGAGTTCCCTGTAGTCATGGCTCTATGTAGTACTGTGGAATAGAGTTCCATGTAGTCATGGCTCTATGTAGTACTGTGGAATAGAGTTCCATGTAGTCATGGCTCTATGTGGTACTGTGGAATAGAGTTCCATGTAGTCATGACTCTATGTAGTACTGTGGAATAGAGTTCCATGTAGTCATGGCTCTATGTGGTACTGTGGAATAGAGTTCCATGTAGTCACGGCTCTATGTGGTACTGTGAATAGAGTTCTATGTAGTCATGGCTCCATTGTACTGTGGAATAGAGTTCCATGGACTTGGGGACTGTGAATAGAGTTCCTCTGGTGGCGTGTCTTGTAGTACTGGGAATAGAGTTCCATGGGTGTCTGGCTCTATGTAGTACTGTGGAAAACAGACAGCTCTGTACTGTTTTCCAACATGCTCATGTGGTACTGTGGAACAAATACAACTAGTGATGAAGTCAATATCTCCTCCACTTTGAGCTGTGGAGAGATTAGTCATGGCTCTATGCATACTGTGGAATAAGTTATTAGCTCTCTGTGTTCATCCAAGGGCCATTGTCTGTTCTGGACTTGGGGACTGTGAAGAGACCTCTGGTGTTCTTGTGAGGCCAATTAAACAGACAGCTCTTTTTTAAGTCAATATCCTCAAATACAACTTGATGAAGCACCTTTGACCAGGAGAGATTAACCTGAACAGTAGTATTAGCTCTCTGTGACAAAAAGGGCCTGCTAGGACCAATTGCAATTTTCTTAAGTCCCTCTTTCTGCACCTAGTGAACTGTCAAGGTGTGACAAAACTAGGGCCTGTAGGACCTGCCTTGTTGATAGTGCTGTTAAGAAGGTAGAAACTAGGGCCCGTAGGACCTGCCTTGTTGATAGTGTTGTTAAGAAGGTAGAAACTAGGGCCTGTAGGACCTGCCTTGTTGATAGTGTTGTTAAGAAGGTAGAAACTAGGGCCTGTAGGACCTGCCTTGGTGATAGTGTTGTTAAGAAGGTAGAAACTAGGGGCTGTAGGACCTGCCTTGTTGATAGTGTTGTTTAGAAGGCAGAGCATCGCTTTATCATGGACAGACTTCTCCCCATCTTAGCTACTGTTGTATCAATATGTTTTGACCATGACAGTTTCCAATGCAGGATTACTCCAAGCAGTTTAGTCATCTCAACTTGCTCAATTTGCACATTATTTATTACAAGATTTAGTTGAGGTTTTAGGGTCTAGTGATTTGTTCCAAATACATTGCTTTTAGTTGTGGAAATATTTAGGACTAACTTATTCCTTACCACCCGTTCTGAAACTAACTGCAGCTCTTTGTTAAGTGTGGCAGTCATTTCAGTTGCTGTAGTAGCTGATGTGTATAATGTTGAGTCATCCACATACATAGACACTCTGGCTTTACTCAAAGCCAGTGGCATGCCATTAGTTAAAAAATTTTTTAAAGTAAGGGTCCTAAACAGCTGCCCTGGGGAATACCCGGATTCTACCTGTATTATGTTGGAGAAGCTTCCATTAAAGAACATGACATCAGTCATCTGTGTAAGTGCTGTGCTTGTTGAGTGTCCTTCCCTATCAGCATTCTGAAAGTCTGTTGTCAATGTGTTTACTGTAAATAACATTGTATCTGGTCAAACACAATGTTTTTCAGAATTTTACTATGGGTTGGTAACAGGCTGATTGGTCGGCTATTTGAGCCAGTAAAGTGGGCTTTACTATTATCCTTGGGTAGCGGAGTGGCTTTAGCTTCACTCCAGGCCTGAGGGCACACTCTCTCTAGTAGGTTTAAATAGAAGATGTGAAAAATGGGAGTGGCAATATCGTCTGCTATTATCCTCAGTAATTTGCCATCCAGGTCGTCAGACCCTGGTGGCTTGTCATTGTTGATGTCAATCAATCAAATGTATTTATAAAGCCATTTTTGCATCAGCCGATGTCACAAAGTGCTGTACAGAAACCCAGACTAAAACCCCAAACAACAAGCAATGCCGGTGTAGAAGCACTGTGGCTAGGAAAAACTCCCTAGAAAGGCCTGAACCTAGGAAGAAATCTAGAGCGGAACCAGGCTCTGAGGGGGAAAACTCCCTAGAAAGGCAGGAACCTAGGAAGAAACCTAGAGAGGAACCAGGCTCTGAGGGGGAAAAACTCCCTAGAAAGGCAGGAACCTAGGAAGAAACCTAGAGCGGAACCAGGCTCTGAGGGGGAAAAACTCCCTAGAAAGGCAGGAACCTAGGAAGAAACCTAGAGAGGAACCAGGCTGAGGGGGAAAATAGAAAGGGGTGAAGCCCTAGAGAGGAACCAGGCTCTTCTGGCTTTGCTAGAGCGGAACCAGGTGGAGATTATAACAGAACATGACCAAGATGTTCGAACGTTCATAGATGACCTGCAGGGTCAGATAATAATAATCACAGTGGTTGATAGACAACAATCATTTTTTTCACCTCTTCCACACTCACTTTACAGAATTCAAAAATGACAATTTTTGTCTTTCATAATTTGGTCAGATAGTCTTGGATGTGTAGTGTCAGCGTTTGTTGCTGGCATGTCTTCCCTAAATGTGCTAATCAAATGAAAAATCATTAAAGTAGTTGGCAAGTCGGTTTTGAATTGAATGAGCCATTTGATTCATTGAATGAAGGAGCAGAATTTGCTTATTTTCCCAAAGTTTTTTTTTAACTTTCATTCTTTGTCATTTATCTTTGTTTCATAGTGTAGTTTCTTCTTGTTTTCATTCAGTTTAGTCTCATGATTTGTCAACTTGCAGTTCGTTTGCCAATCGGTTGTGCAGCCAGACTTATTTGCCATCTCTTTGCCTCATTCCTCTCAACCAAACACTTTTTAATTCCTCATCAGTTCACAAGGATAACTGTTTTTACAGTCATGTTCTTAATGGGTGTTTATTAGTAACTGGGAAAAGTAGTTTCATTAATGTGTCCAGGGCAGCGTCTGGTTGCTCCTCATTACACACCACAGACCAGCAGCGTCTGGTTGCTCCTCATTACACACCACAGACCAGCAGCGTCTGGTTGCTCCTCATTACACACCACAGACCAGCAGCGTCTGGTTGCTCCTCATTACACACCACAGACCAGCAGCGTCTGGTTGCTCCTCATTACACACCACAGACCAGCAGCGTCTGGTTGCTCCTCATTACACACCACAGACCAGCAGCGTCTGGTTGCTCCTCATTACACACCACAGACCAGCAGCGTCTGGTTGTTCCTCATTACTCACCACAGACCAGCAGTGTCTGGTTGCTCCTCATTACACACCACGGACCAGCAGCGTCTGGTTGCTCCTCATTACACACCACGGACCAGCAGCGTCTGGTTGCTCCTCATTACACACCACAGACCAGCAGCGTCTGGTTGCTCCTCATTACACACCACAGACCAGCAGCGTCTGGTTGCTCCTCATTACACACCACAGACCAGCAGCGTCTGGTTGCTCCTCATTACACACCACAGACCAGCAGCGTCTGGTTGCTCCTCATTACACACCACAGACCAGCAGCGTCTGGTTGCTCCTCATTACACACCACAGACCAGCAGCGTCTGGTTGCTCCTCATTACACACCACAGACCAGCAGCGTCTGGTTGCTCCTCATTACACACCACAGACCAGCAGCGTCTGGTTGCTCCTCATTACACACCACAGACCAGCAAATATTATTTACATCATCAACATATGAATCACCACAAGACATATGACCTCTTCTACATTGTATTAGACCGACACATTACATATTTTCATCTCTGTCCTATCAGACTATGGTGACCCTGGATGAGACTGGAAGTGATCATGAGATGGAGGAAGTGCAGCCCAAGAAGTCTCCAGAACCAGCCCAGACCCGGCACGCTGACAACACAGGTACAGGTATCTGTTAGATCAGAACCAGCCCAGACCCGGTACACTGACAATACAGGTACAGGTGTCTGTTAGACCAGCGACTGTGTGTCTGTTAGACCAGTGACTGTGTGTCTGTTAGACCAGTGACTGACACATTACATATTTTCATCTCTGTCCTATCAGACTATGGTGACCCTGGATGTGTCTGTTAGATCAGAGTGACTGTGTGTCTGTTAGATCAGAGTGACTGTGTGTCTGATAGATCAGAGTGACTGTGTGTCTGATAGATCAGAGTGACTGTGTGTCTGTTAGATCAGAGTGACTGTGTGTCTGTTAGATCAGAGTGACTGTGTGTCTGTTAGATCCAGTGACTGTGTGTCTGTTAGATCAGAGTGACTGTGTGTCTGTTAGATCAGAGTGACTGTGTGTCTGTTAGATCAGAGTGACTGTGTGTCTGTTAGATCAGAGTGACTGTGTGTCTGTTAGAACAGAGTGACTGTGTGTCTGTTAGATCAGAGTGACTGTGTGTCTGTTAGATCAGAGTGACTGTGTGTCTGTTAGATGTTAGATCAGAGTGACTGTGTGTCTGTTAGATCAGAGTGACTGTGTGTGTCTGATGCGCTGGTTAACTCATAACCCGCAGTCCCTGTGGTTATATCCGTGGTGCGGACGGGTTTAGGGGCAGTAAATAGTGTGTTGGTGAAGGGGGGAGGGGTTTAGGGGCATTAAATAGTGTGTGGGTGAAGGGGGGAGGGGTTTAGGGGCATTAAATAGTGTGTGGGTGAAGGGGTGTGGGTTTAGGGGCATTAAATGGTGTGTGGGTGAAGGGGTGTGGGTTTAGGGGCATTAAATGGTGTGTGGGTGAAGGGGGTGGGTTTAGGGGCATTAAATAGTGTGAGGGTGAAGGGGGTGGGTTTAGGGGCATTAAATAGTGTGTGGGTGAAGGGGGGTGGGTTTAGGGGCATTAAATAGTGTGAGGGTGAAGGGAGTGGGTTTAGGGGCATTAAATAGTGTGTGGGTGAAGGGGGTGGGTTTAGGGGCATTAAATAGTGTGAGGGGGTGGGTTTAGGGGCATTAAATAGTGTGTGGGTGAAGGGGGTGGGTTTAGGGGCATTAAATAGTGTGAGGGGTGGAGGGTTTAGGGGCATTAAATAGTGTGTGGGGGTGGGTTTAGGGGCATTAAATAGTGTGAGGGGGTGGGTATAGGGGCATTAAATAGTGTGTGGGTGAAGGGGGTGGGTTTAGGGGCATTAAATAGTGTGTGGGTGAAGGGGGTGGGTTTAGGGGCAATAAATAGTGTGTGGGTGAAGGGTTTAGGGGCATTAAATAGTGTGTGGGTGAAGGGTTTAGGGGCATTAAATAGTGTGTGGGTTAGGGGGGTTAGGGGCATTAAATAGTGTGTGGGTGAAGGGGGTGGGTTTAGGGGCATTAAATAGTGTGTGGGTGAAGGGGAGTGGGTTTAGGGGCATTAAATAGTGTGTGGGTGAAGGGGGGTGGGTTTAGGGGCATTAAATAGTGTGTGGGTGAAGGGGGGTGGGTTTAGGGGCATTAAATAGTGTGTGGGTGAAGGGTTTAGGGGCATTAAATAGTGTATGGGTGAAGGGTTTAGGGGCATTAAATAGTGTGAGGGTGAAGGGTTTAGGGGCATTAAATAGTGTGTGGGTGAAGGGGGTGGGTTTAGGGGCATTAAATAGTGTGAGGGGAGTGGGTTTAGGGGCATTAAATAGTGTGTGGGTGAAGGGGGTGGGTTTAGGGGCATTAAATAGTGTATGGGTGAAGGGGGGTTTGGTTTAGGGGCATTAAATAGTGTGTGGGTGAAGA
Organism: Oncorhynchus gorbuscha; assembly: GCF_021184085.1. NCBI lineage: Eukaryota > Metazoa > Chordata > Actinopteri > Salmoniformes > Salmonidae > Oncorhynchus > Oncorhynchus gorbuscha. The sequence continues at coordinate 48,618,632 of NC_060197.1, forward strand.
GTTTAGGGGCATTAAATAGTGTGTGGGTGAAGGGTTTAGGGGGCATTAAATAGTGTGTGGGTGAAGGGTTTAGGGGCATTAAATAGTGTGTGGGTTAGGGGGGTTAGGGGCATTAACTAGTGTGTGGGTGAAGGGTTTAGGGGTATTAAATAGTGTGTGGTTTAGGGGGTTAGGGGCATTAAATAGTGTGTGGGTGAAGGGTTTAGGGACATTAAATAGTGTGAGGGTGAGGGGTTTAGGGGCATTAAATAGTGTGAGGGTGAAGGGGGGTGGGTTTAGGGGCATTAAATAGTGTGTGGGTGGAGGGTTTAGGGGCATTAAATAGTGTGTGGGTGAAGGGTTTAGGGGCACTAAATAGTGTGAGGGTGAGGGTTTAGGGGCATTAAATAGTGTGAGGGTGAAGGGGGTGGGGGTGGGTTTAGGGGCATTAAATAGTGTGTGGGTGAAGGGTTTAGGGGCATTAAATAGTGTGAGGGTGAAGGGTTTAGGGGCATTAAATAGTGTGTGGGTGACGTTTAGGGGCTGGTGAATAAAGAGTATCATATAACTAGAGGCCAAATCGAGGTTTTCTTTCATTCTTTTCATCTGGCAGCGCTGAGTCTTCATCTTTAACTGTACCAGATGCTTTTGTGCAGAAAGTGAATGTCAGTTTAATTCAAGACGAGAAAAGTTGCAAAATGGAGAGTTGAAAATAAATGTTGAATGAAAAACGTAATTGTTCAAGAACTGCACAACTTTCTATATTTTGCAGGTTAGGGTCAATTACGGTCCTCAGATTCACTTTATCACATGCAGGGCATTCGGGAAGTTGTTCAGACCCCTTGACTTTTTCCTCATTTTGTTACGTTACAGCCTTATTCTAAAATGGATTAGATGTTTTTTCCTCATCAATCTACACACAATACCCCACAATGACATCACAATACCCCACAATGACATCACAATACCCTACAATGACATCACACTACTCTACAATGACATAACAATACCCCGTAATGACATCACAATACCCCACAATGACATCACAATACCCTACAATGACATCACACTACTCTACAATGACATAACAATACCCCATAATGACATCACAATACCCCACAATGACATCACAATACCCCACAATGACATCACAATACCCCACAATGACATCACAATACCCTACAATGACATCACACTACTCTACAATGACATCACAATACCCCATAATGACATCACAATGACATCACAATACTCCATAATATATATATATCACTAGCCACTTTAAACAATGCTACCTTATATAATGTTACTTACCCTACATTATTCATCTCATATGCATATGTATATACTGTACTCTACATCATCGACTGCATCCTTATGTAATACATGTATCACTAGCCACTTTAACTATGCCACTTTGTTTACTTTGTCTACACACTCGTCTCATATGTATATACTGTACTCGATACCATCTACTGTATGCTGCTCTGTACCATCACTCATTCATATATCCTTATGTACATGTTCCTTATCCCCTTACACTGTGTATAAGACAGTAGTTTTGGAATTGTTAGTTAGATTACTTGTTGGTTATCACTGCATTGTCGGAACTAGAAGCACAAGCATTTCGCTACACTCGCATTAACATCTGCTAACCATGTGTATGTGACAAATACAATTTGATTTGATTTTGATTTGATGACATCACAACAGAACAAAATGAAAATGGGTTTTTAGACATTCAGAAATACGTTATTTACATACTGTAAGTATTTGCTATGAGACTCTAAATTGAGCTCAGGTGCATCCTGTTTCCATTGATAATCCTTGAGATGTTTCTACAACTTGATTGGTGTCCACCTGTGGTAAATTCAATTGATTGGACATGATTTGATTGCCACAGTTGACAGTGCACGTCAGAGCAAAACCAAGCTATGAGGTTGAAGGAATTGTCTGTAGAGCTCAGAAAGACAGGATTGTGTTGAGACACAGATCTGGGGAAGGGTACCAAAACATTTCTACAGCATTGTAGGTCCCCAAGAACACAGTGGCCTCCATTATTCTTAAATGGAAAAA